>NW_026918694.1:0-14778 GCF_032062105.1 Saccostrea cuccullata | reverse complement strand
AAAAAGGGCCAAGGTTTAAATTTTTTAAGTATGGAAATCTCCAAGGTCAAGGTCAAAAGGTCGAAGTTGTTGGTTCCAATGAAAGGTCTTGCGACAAAAAAATACATATGTGAAAAAATATAAAGTCCTAGTAACTACTGTTCAAAAGTTGTGGCCATGGTCAAAGTTTTAGAAAATTAGGTCAATCTCCAAGGTCAAGGTCAAAAGGTCAAAGTTATTGGTATCCAATGAAAGGCCTTCTCACAAGGATTACATATGTGAAGTATGAAAGTCCCAGCCTTTTCTGTTCAAAAGTTATGGTCAAGGTAAAAGTTTTTTCATAAGTACAGAAATCTCTAGGGTCAAGGTTAAAAGGTCAAAATTGTTGGTATCTGATGAAAGGCCTTGACACAAAAAATGCATACCTGAAATATGAAAGTCCTAGTTTCTACCATTCAAAAGATATGCTCAAAGTCAAAGTTTGGATTTTTTTGTGTAGAAGTGGGTCAAACTCCAAGGTCAAGGTTGAAAGGTCAAATCTGGTTGTACCCAAAGAAAGGTCTTGTCACAAGGAATATACATGTGAAATATGAAAGTCATAGCTCCACTAAATCAAAAGTTATAGGCAAGGTTAAAGTTTTTGTGACGGACGGACAGCTAGACAGAATGACAGACTGACGTACAGATGAATGAGATTTAATGTCCCCTCGCTTTTGCGAAAGCGGGGGACAATAAGCTTCATTCCTTAAAGGGATATAATATATACATGTATCGAAAGTCATTCAAATGAATGACTGTTATGGATATTTATTTTAAAGCAAAAGAGGACAGAGTGATATTTTTATGCGTTTGTCTGTTTAGCTGTTTGTCTGTCTGTCTGTCTGTTGTCAACTTTAACCTTCGCCAAAACTTTTGAACCATAAGAGATAGAGACTTCATATTTGGTATGCATACTCCACTAATAAAGTCCTTTCAAATGACATCAAGGTCAATGACCTTGTGACCTTGACTGTGACCTATATGCTAAAAATAGCTTTTTCAACTGTTTGTCATAACTTTTGAACCATAAGAGATAGGGACTTCATATTTAGTATGCATACTCCACTAATTAAGTTCTTTCAAATAACAAGGTCAATGACCTTGTGACCTTGTCTGAGACCTATATACTAAAAATAGCTTTTTTCGAACATTGTTGATGCCGGGCGCATAGTGTTTCACAAACACATCTTGTTTTAATACATAAATTACAGCATATGTCAACATTACCTTTGCTTTCCTCCAAAATTCTTTTGAAAACCTAAAAAGAAAACATACATTTATTCACCACTTTAATGTATTCAATTTTAAGTCTGTAAATCTAAAACTTTTACCATAAATGAAAAGTGAGAGAAGTATATCAATTCTATTAAATGTCAAGTATTTCTTAACACAAGAGGCCCACAGGCCTTATAGGTCACCTGAGCATCATGCAACAACTTTCAAATGATTGAATTTGGTTCATGTTTTAAGCTAGATGCTATTGCATTCATGATTTTGAAAGAGGCACCAATGCTAATCATAACTATACACTTAGCAATTGTTTGGTTTGTTTACTTAATACCCATAAGCAGGGTAGGGGAACAAAAATGCATGTCAACTAATCAGTAATATTCAGCAATAATCAGGAGTGCTCCTACCACAAATGAACCCCTGACCCTAGGTCTACACATTGCACAATTTTTGAAAAGGCACACTCGCTTATCAAAATTGTTTGATTAATACCATGGAGCATTTTTCAAACAATTCATTTTCAGTATATAAGTAGAGCCCCCCCCCCCAAATTTTGGTATCCCAGACCCAGGGGCCTTGAAATTCACAATTCTGGAAGAAGAGCCCATCATAAATATGTAAATAGTTCATCTGCTTATTACCCAGAAGTAGAGAAAAAGATTTTCATAGATTTAATGCATTTTCACTATATAATCAATAGAGCCCCGCCCTAACACCATAACCCCTGACCCTGGGGCCAAAAAATTCACAATTTTGGTAGAGGCACTCTTGTTCATCATAACTATGTACTTAGTTATTTTATTTAATACCTAGGAGCAGAGAAGAAGATTTTCAAAGAAATAATGCATTTTCACTATATAATCAATAGAGCCCCGCCCTAACACCAGAACCCCTGACCCTGGGGCCATAAAATTCACAATTTTGGTAGAGGCACTCTTGCTCATCATAACTATGAACTTAATTAGTTTATTTAATACCTAGGAGCAGAGAAGAGGATTTTCAAAAATTTAATGCATTTTCACTATATAATCAATAGAGCCCTGCCCTAACACTATAACCCCTAACCCTGGGGCCAAAAAATTCACAATTTTGGTAGAGGCACTCTTGTTCATCATAACTATGTACTTAGTTAGTTTATTTAATACCTAGGAGCAGAGAAGAAGATTTTCAAAGATTTAATGCATTTTCACTATATAATCAATAGAGCCCCGCCCTAATACCATAACCCCTGACCCTGGGGCAATAAAATTCACAATTTATGTAGAGACACTCTTGCTCATCATAATTATGTACTAAATTAGTTTATTTAATACTCAGGAACAGAGAAGAAGATTTTCAAAGAAATAATGCATTTTCACTATATAATCAATAGAGCCCCGCCCTAACACCATAACCCCTGACCCTGGGGCAATAAAATTCACAATTTATGTAGAGACACTCTTGCTCATCATAATTATGTACTAAATTAGTTTATTTAATACTCAGGAACAGAGAAGAAGATTTTCAAAGAAATAATGCATTTTCACTATATAATCAATAGAGCCCCGCCCTAACACCATAACCCCTGACCCTGGGGCAATAAAATTCACAATTTATGTAGAGACACTCTTGCTCATCATAATTATGTACTAAATTAGTTTATTTAATACTCAAGAACAGAGAAGAAGATTTTCAAAGAAATAATGCATTTTCACTATATAATCAATAGAGCCCCGCCCTAACACCAGAACCCCTGACCCTGGGGCAATAAAATTCACAATTTATGTAGAGACACTCTTGCTCGTCATAATTATGAACTAAATTAGTTTATTTAATACTCAAGAACAGAGAAGAAGATTTTCAAAGAAATAATGCATTTTCACTATATAATCAATAGAGCCCCACCCTAACACCATAACCCCTGACCCTGGGGCCATAAAATTCACAATTTTGGTAGAGGCACTCTTGTTCATCATAACTATGAACTTAATTAGTTTATTTAATACCCAGGAGCAGAGAAGAAGATTTTCAAAGAATATCATGTATTTTCACTATATAATCAATAGAGCCCTGCCATAACACCAGAACCCCTGACCCAGGGGCCATGAATTTCACAATTTTGGTAGAGGACTCAATGCTGATTACAATCATACCAACAGTTTGACTGCTTGATGTCCGGGAGTAAAGAAGAAGATTTTTAAAGATTGCACTAATTTTAGTGGTTTTTGCCCCATCCCCCAGGCCCCAGGGGGGCAGGGACCATGAAATTCACAATTTTTGTTCCCCTTCACTTATAGATGCTTTATGCCAAAATTGGTTGAAATTGGTTCAGCGGTTTCAGATTAAGAAGCTGAAAATGTTTAAATGTTAACACACGACAGATGACGACGGACGAAAACAGATAGCAATAGGTCACCTGAGTTTACTAAGGTGACCTAATAATGAACAAAGCAACTTCCAAATCTGAAACTGTGTAGCCAAAAGGAAGTTGTCAAGTGGTAGACTAATTAAAAGTGTGAATTTGAAATAAATTCTATTATCTTTTTAAAAAGTTTTTTGTGCTTTATTTAATATCAATAATTTCAAAGCACATTGTTTCTTTGTTACATGCATGTTTTCATGTATACATAAGAGAAATGACAAATATTTTTAATGTGCAGATTAAACAGAAATGAAGATTTTGTGGAAATATGACCCCATGGAAAAAGTATGCATGTCTTAACAGTGTTTCCAGCTGTGATTTTAATTATCAATTAATTTAAGTTACTTACCCTGAAATTTTCTTCATCCTTTTCATAAATGACAAACATGATTTTCTCTATGTGTGTTTCATTGTGTGAAGCAGCATACTCATCAACTACTTTTTTCACACAATTTGCCACTTCCTCTGCGGGTATTTTTAGCTGCCCAGTGCCAATAGCAGGAAATGCCATTGTTTTAAACATCCCTCTATCTGCCCCATTTATGATGCTTTCACAAATTGTTCAAGAATCTATTTATAAAAAAGAAACAACATGATTATGGTTAAGAAGCTCAACTTTATGAGGGTTTTTCCATGAGCAAGACAACTTAATGCTACATTCCCACTGTTGTGCGGTCAGTTACGCACGTCACAATAGATCAATCGTAGTTGATTGCAGAGTTTTTATGAATTTTTTCCAAGATACGAAGAGATGCGTATAGGTGCGTTTTCATACGTTTTGTTATGCTTTTATGCGCTATGGTCACGATGGATAAATTTCATGTGATGCGATCTCTGACGATCTGACTACCGTTCGGATAAGATGAATTACGTTACAATAGGATTATCAAGATTTAGTCGAAAAAGGACCTCGATCTGTCACGAATATCACGATCCGAGTTCTCGATTAGAAAGGATCTTCTACGTTTTAATACGTACTCTTGCGATATAATACGTTCATCGTGCACTCTTGCGCTAATGCACGATAGAATATCACATTCATTGCAACGTCTTTCACGACCAGGATCAAGATAGAACACGCTTTAAGCTACGATTGTACCCTGACAAATATATTAAAAATCTGGCCATACTCAGTCCATTATATTTTATCTATTAAAACATATAAATACAATCAATAATAATGACAACGTCATTAACATGGTGTTTGTAGTGTAACTATGGTCTTATGTAATTGCTGTCAAAGTAGAGCAAAAACTGCAGTGTAACTGATTTCTTATCCTTTTTTTTTTTTTTTTCACCGATGTTGCCTCTCATCCAACGGGTTCAGGTTCAGAAGAAGATAGGATCCCCCCCCCCCTTTCCTTTTCGTACCTGTTTTAGGTGGCATCTTTAAAAATATTTTTCCAAATCTCAGAAATTATTTTCAATCGGGGAAAGAAACGCGTTCAATTTTCCCGTTATTTTTGCAAGCTTAAGTACTCATAATATAGCGTGATCGTCCGCAACAAAGCGTTAACACTCGTGTCTAATGGCGTTTACTCTCATGCGTCCGTATCAAATCGTCTCTGAGCGGGAAAATACTGTGTCAGCATGTGAGCAGTAGGACCACGCAAAGCGTCACAGATAGTGACAGAACATGAGACATCACAACGAATCGCCACTCAGCGGGATGTTTGTTCTGTCCGAGAAACGATCCCGATGATCATGATATGAAAGCCAGATTAGATGCGTTTTCTTACGATGCAGTTGAGGTTAGTTACGATGTAATGCAATTTGATGCGATGATAACGATGAAATCTAATCGTGTTAATCGTAGAAAAATTTTGACAGTCAAAAAAAATTTCACGATCAACACGATAGCCACGAGTGAGCACAAGATTTGTTTCGGTTTGATACGAGCACTACGATTTCTCCACGTTCGAGTCCCCGATATCAATCGTGGTGCCAATCGTGATAGTGGGAACATAGTACATGTATAACATAAAAAAGGCTCATGAACCACATTGCTCACCTCTTAAGGATGTTTTCATATTTCTTTGACTATGACTAATGGGTTTAACCCTTTGAGTTTGAACTTACATTGTCCCCCCTAGTTATGAATTGAATAAATCTAAACCTTCACTACCTGAAGATGCTTTCATAAAGTGTAAATAAATGTGACCAATGATAGCTTTGCTGTTCTAGAGAAAAGTTTTGTTTTTTTAATACAAATTTCTTATTTATTCCAAAGTACACAAGGGGGGGGGGGGGGGGGGATGATTTGAACTAACCAAATGAGGATACTTTCATAGAAATATGAACAATCATGGCTTTGCTGTTCTAGGGATAAACATTTTTCATATAAATTCTTATGTAATCTATACTACCTAAGAATGCTTTTTTTATCAATATCACTAATCAATACACTTTTGATCTTGAGAAGAATAGTTTAAAAGATTTTTTTCCTATATATATATTCCTATGTAAAAAGAGGTAGATTCACGTACTCCATAAAATGGCCCTGTCAATAGACCAATTAACCGACCAAGTCCTTTGGTCGGTTAATTTAAATTTCGGTTAACATAAATTCTTATGTAATCTATACTGCCTAAGAATGCTTTCTTATCAATATCACTAATCAATACACTTTTGATCTTGAGAAGAATAGTTTAAAAGATTTTTTTCCTATATATATATTCCTATGTAAAAAGAGGTAGATTCACGTACTCCATAAAATGGCCCTGTCAATAGACCAATTAACCGACCAAGTCCTTACGTCCTATTTTGATCATCAACATAAAGTAGAGACTTAGTGCTTTCATTTCCTATAAAAAATTTTCCTCTGACTGTCCAAGTTTGGAAACTCAGGCGTTGTGAAACTGCAATGTTCTTGATTTTTGAAGAAAATGGGTGAAATTGAGCATCTTCAACTTTTAATAAAAATATGAGCCCACCCTGCGATCCAAAAATTCTTTCATGGATTATAATCTTCTGAAACAGTTCTTTCATTATATAATTCAACATTTTAGATCAGAGGTTGGGGGCTATGCAAAATATTAAAAAAAAACAGCTTAAGACTTTAAAAATGGCGCTCGGCCAGGCAAGAGGTGCTGTTTAGCGAGTGGTCGAAAACATGCCGGACTCTTAATTAATACTAATTCTAAACCGTTCCTGGATGTGGAAATTATGTGATACCATTCTCAGTGATATATCCATGCAAATTATATTGTGAATTGTAAGTGAATGTGAATGTGATTGTGATTGGGATTTGGTATTGAAGATCATATAAGCCCAGTGCCTGTTGTGAAAACTGTTCACGGTCACTCTACACAGTAAGAATGTCGACCCTAGTGTATCTACCCGAGGGAATAAAAAAGGAGAGAAAAATGAAAAATCAAACGATGAAAATCAAGAGGAAAGCACTTTGACAGACGTAAGTAAACAGCTAACCCAGATTTCAAAAGATCTCGTGGAATTAAAAACTGAAATTAAAAAAACTGTCAAAGCTGATAAGTTGGAGACGCTTGTAACCACAATTGTGAAAAAAATTAGAGAACAAAACAATAAAGAAAGAGATGAGAGTGTAAAAGCAGAAGTAGAAGAACAGTGCCAGGCATTAAAAGTTGAATTTCAAAAGAAAATAGATAAGGCAGCGGGAGATATTGAAAAACTTGAATCAAGGGCAGAAGTACTAGCCGAGAAATTAGCGGAGAGCAATAAAGAAATCAGAGAATTAAAACAGAGGGTGCAAATGAACAAAAAATTGCAGGTGAAGCTTTCAGATTGAGCAACAGAAATGAACAATACTTCAGAAAATATAATTTTAAGATCATGGAAGTTATGGAGAAAGAAAACACTCAGATGGTTGTAAAAGAGTTTATTGGCGAACGCAGGTGTACAACTCCAAGATCGCGAAATAATAGCAGCGCATCGTATTCAGAGAACGGAAAGCCAAGGCCCATTATTGTTAAAGTGAAAACTCAGATGCCAAGGCCAGAGTCATGAGGAAGCGTTCAGATATAAAGAAGCTAGGAAACGGTTTGAAATTGGTGGACGATGTGACAAAAGCAAATGGGGAACTTTAGTAAACTTCTAAGTCAAGAACATCGAATCTGCATGGTACTTTAACGGTTCCATCTATGCACAAATCGAGGGAAGCGAAAAAAGAACGAAATTGACATAACAGATGATCTAGACGACAAGATCAACAAAATTAGTAAGTGATTTTTTCGGAAAGAAGTCCGCCATTGTTTACTTTGTTAATAACAGTCACACCATAAACTTCTGGTTTGAGTCCTGCTAGTTTGGATGATCCACGGCTGACTTTAGTGTCAATTTAAAGTCTATTTTTCAGATTTTACGTGTTTTTTTTTGTCTGTTTTTTTTTCTATTCATTTATTTTTTTTTCTTTTTCTTTCATTTGTTTACTTTTCATTCCTGTATTATGTTTTTCAATGAGATTGTTTGTTTGAAAGGCCAGTATGAATGTAATGAACTTAGCATTATTTTTACACCGATATGGGTTCGATAAAAATAGCAACAGTCAATTGTCAAGGGTTAAATACACAATCAAAGAGAAAAGATGTACTAAACTTTTATAAAACAAAAAATTATTCTATAGTTTGTTTTCAGGATACCCATTTTACAACTGACTTAGAATCATGTGTAGAGACTCAGTGGGGCTATAAATGTGTGTTTAATTCATATTTGTCAAACTCTAGAGGGGTAGCCATTTTTTTCAATGATAATTTTGAACTAAAGCTCCACAGGGAGAAAAAAGATAATGAGGGTAAATTTTAGCACTTGACATAAGTGTTGATGATAACAGAATTACTATTATTAATATTTATGGCCCAAATTACGATAGCCCTGAATTTTATGAAAAAGTTAGGGACTTTTTCTTAGAATTTGATAATGATTATTTTATCCTGTGTGGAGATTTTAATCTGGCATTGAATCCCAACATAGACACATTTAACTATGCAAATGTAAATAACCCCAAAGCCAGAGATAAACTTATTGAAATAATGAATGATTTGAATTTAGTTGACTATTATAGAATACTTAACCCAGATAAAAAAGTTTATACATGGAGAAGAAAAAATCCAGTTAAGCAGGGTCGTCTTGACTACATCCTTATATCAGAAAACCTATCAAATATTGTTGAACATTTTGATATAAAACCTGGGTATAGACCTGATCATTCTTCAGTTACAATTGAGTTAAAGTTTAATTTATTTGAACGAGGACGTGGACTATGGAAATTTAACAATAATCTTTCACATGATAAAGAGTATGTTGAAAAGGTGAAACAAAAAATTCAATTAGTTAAAAACCAGTTTCTCAGGACCTAAATGGAGTAGAAGTAGAGACTTCAGTTGATGACTCTGTATTTTTTGACATACTACTAATGGAAATCAGGGGGTTTACTATATCATAATCAACTTTCAAAAAAAGAGAAAAAGATAAATTAGAAAAATCATTAATTAAGGAAATAGAGGATTTGGAAAACAAAAGTACAATTCCTGATTTCTCTGTCTGGAAAAAAAAAATCTACTCTTGAAAATTTAAAAAAAGAAAAACTAAAAGGTAATATGATCAGATTAGAGCCAAGTGGGTGGAAGGGGAAAAGCCAACAAAATATTTCTGTCATCTTGAGTCGAGAAATTTCCTGAACAAAACAATAAAAAAGGTAGAAACTCTAGACAAAGGTATTGTATATAAACAATCTGATATTCTAAACGAAGTAAAAAATTATTATGAAACTTTATATAAAAACGCAGATTCTGAATTGATAGACTTAGATCTCTCTAATACCATTCAATACCACAATGTTCCAAAATTATACATAGAAACAACATTAATCCTAGATAAAGATATAGACGAAGAGGAGGTTTTTCTGGTACTGAAAAATATGAATAATAATAAATCACCCGGAAGTGATGGATTCACAACTGAATTCTTTAAGTTTTTCTGGAATGATCTTAAAATGTTTATCTTAAAAGCAATAAATCAAATATTTCTTCAGCTTCCAATATCCCAGAGACTTGGTATAATATCTTGTTTGCCAAAAGGAGACAAGCCAAGACATCTCTTAAAAAACTGGAGACCAATAACTCTGTTAAACGTATTCTATAAGTTAATATCTGGTTGTATTAGTTATAGAATAAAATCTACACTCGATCTTCTTATTTCAGAAACACAAACAGGATTTATGAAAGGGAGATATATTGCGAAAAAACACGATTTATTTATGATCTAAGACTTATGTCTTATACTGAAATAAATAATACACCTGGATTGTTGGTTCTCATTGACTTTGAGAAGGCTTTTGATTCCATTTTATGGTCTTTTGTTTACAAGGTTTTACACTTTATTGGTTTTGGTAAAAATATAATTAAATGGATTAAAATTTTAAACACAAATTTCGAAGCTTCTATACTCCAAAGCGGTTCTCTCTCTAAGCAATTTCCAGTCCAGCGTGGATGTCGCCAGGAAGACCCTGTTTCTCCATACATTTTTCTTCTCTGTGCAGAAATTTTAGCCATTCTTATTAAATAAAACCATGATATAAAGGGTATTGTCGTAAATGATAAGGAACACAAATTATCTCAATTTGTTGATGACACTTCTCTTGCCCTTGATGGTTCTTCAGGTTCCCTGTATGCTGCACTTGATACATTAGAATTACATGCAAAATTTTCAGGTTTGAAAATAAACAGTACAAAAACTAAAATTATTTGGATAGGCTCAAAAAAATTTTCTGCTGAGGTTTTCCACCATTCAAGATGGAAGCTAGATTGGGGGGCAACAACTTTCTCCTTGCTAGGAATAAATTTCTCTGTCGACCTAGAAAAGATTGTTGATATAAATTTCAAAGTCCAATTGCCAAAAATCACTTCAATGATTCAGCAATGGAAAAGACATATTCTAACTCCCATTGGATGGGTAACAGTTGCAAAAACTTTAATTGTACCAAAATTGAACTATCTATTTAATATCTCATTACCAAATCCAAATGAAGAAATCTTAGACAATTCAACACAGCAGTTGTTTAGATTTGTATGGGGGTCAAAAAGTGAAAATAAAATGTGTTGTTGCTACGCAACACCAGACATTGGGAGGCCTAAACATGGAACATCTTAAAAATTTTATACTTTCTCTAAAATGTTCATGGATTCAAAGAATTATTAAAGGAAGTCATTCATGGTTGAGTATTTTTGAAATAGTTTATGGGCAAGATGTTGTGGAAAAGATTTTGAATTTGGGTGATGATTTTGTTTTGAAAATGTTGAAATGTACAAAAAACAAAAAACAAATTATGGAAATATATCTTAGAGTCTTTGTTATATATCTGTCATCACTGATAATTGTTTTGACAGTGCAAATCTTACACATTCTGAAATTTTGTCAACTCCAGTGTGGCTAAACTCTGTATCAAAAAGAATTTTAAAAAAGTATTTTCTAAACAGAATAGTGTAAAAATGGTGTGGAAATTATTGATGATTTTTTAGATGTCAATGGATCATTTTTGAGAGAATTTTGAGGAAAAATACAGCATTCATCATGTATGTTTTATGCAGTATAACGGCGTAATTAGTGTTATTTCAAAGTTTTTAAAAGATTCAAAATTTTTAGGGTAGGTTTCTCAAAGCTAAGGCCCATTTTTGCCATTGTTATACAAAAGATTAATATTGATTGATAAATGTTCAAAAGATATTTATAAAAATATTAACACAAAGAATGTAAAGCCAACTGGTTTTTCAAAATGGAATTCAGAAATGCTTCTAAAAGGATTTCAAGAAATGGAATTGAGAGATGTTTTTAATGTGTGCTTTAAGGTGTCTTCAAATTCAGCTGTCCAGTGGCTACAATTTAGAATTTTGCATAGAATACTACCCGTAAATTATTACCTTAAAAAAATTAAAATAAAAGAAAATGATATTTGTACATTCTGTAACAATGAATGTGAAACCATATTGCACAGTCTATTCATGTGTAAAGATGTAATGCATATTTGGAATGATCTTAGTCTACATATTTACAATTACACATCAAAACGTGTAGGTTTTAATATTCAGAATGTAATCTTTGGAGAGTTACCTTTGTCAAATTCAAACTATGTCATAAATTTTGTAATTTTATATGCTAAACAGTACATTTTTTACTGCTTAAAAAATGCAAAGAAGCCTAATTTAAATGGGCTGATTGCCCATTTAAAAATGTATTATAAGGTTGAAAAGTACATATCTGTTAAAAATCTAACTGCAGAAAATTTTGAGTCTACATGGTCACATTGGAAAACTATGTTGGAAATGTAAATCCTCTGAAAAAAAAACATATTTAGATCAAATGTAGCATACTTTTTTTGTCCCTGTTTTATCCATATAAAGTGTGTAAAAATTTGCAAAAATTGATGTATTGTTGATGTAAGTATGAGTGAAGTGCAAAAGTGGGTGGGTGTGAAAAATTTTCTGTGCAAATTTTGATAAATGTATTTGATGTTTGTGTTGAAAGCATGGAAATAAAGCATTAAAAAAAAAAAAAAAAAGAAAAAAACAGCTTAAATTTTTTGTCATTTTTAAAGAAATTTTCAAGATTTGAGGAAAATGCCGAAATTGATGACATCATAATACATAATCAAAAGAAAAAAAACACGTCATTTTTATTTGATATGAAGTCACCAAGGGTCCAAGTGAAATATATTATATTTTCAACTAAAACTGAGTAGTTCTTATTTTTCAGAAATTTACAGGGCCAAAAATGGACCAACGTGAACTTTCTTCTTTTATCCCCAATTTTGACCACCCTGGCACCCTAACCAAAGGTACTGTCATGATTCAAACAAACTTGAGTTTAAATAAAATATGTAAAGATTGATTGATTGTACGTTATTCATAGCCCCTCGAAAACTTTTCACTCGTTTGGAGACGCCAAAGATTGAAAGTGGAGAGCTGTAAATTTTGTCCTATGCTCAGAATTCAGGGGCATTGAGCAGTGAGGGATCTTTTTCGTGCCAGCACCTACATGTACTGCAACACGGGACTTCGGTTTATACTGTAATCTGAAGGACTGGTCTCTATGCCCCACATTGGGGTTCGAAGCCGTGAAGCAGCATCAATTCCTTACTTCGCTACTGTAGAGCAGACATTTATATGTAAACAAGAGGCTAAATTCAACTGTGCATCTGTAAATGCCAGCAAATTTTTTAAAGGCTATACCTTAACTAGCACTTGCAATTTTTTTAAGATATACATATAAACCTACAGTGAAAGTACAAAATGAATCTTCTCTTGATCTTAACTTATTTTACATGAAATTTTTACTGAAAGATTATCATTTTTTTTTATGCCCCTGGATCAAAAGATCCTGGGGGTATATTTTTTGTCCCGTCTGTCTGTTTGCCTGTCTGTTGTCAACTTTAACCTAGCCCATAACTATCGTGCTGTCAAGGATAAGGCTTAAATATTTGACACGACATCGAATGTTCACTATGACAAGACCTTTCCATTGGCACAGATATTTTTGATCATGTGATCTCAACTGTGACCTTTGACCTACATTTGAAAAACTTTAACATTGGCCATAACTATTGCAATGTAGTCTACCTCCCACTCCAGATTTGTGTTACCATCAGGGACATAGTGTTTCACAAACATATTTTGTTCATAAGACAAACTTGGATTAAAGTACCATAACCTTGTAATGAATACCTTTCACTTACTTTCAAAGCTTTATCATTTCCATCATTCCAAGGGAAAAGTGCACCATGGAAAATCTTTTTGCATTTTAATCTGTATCCTTTAGTTTCTTGGACATCTCCATAATCAATCCTTTTGTTAATATGACCTGTTTTGCTAATAATTGGAATTTTAGCAATTTCTGATTTCAGATCATTTCCAGCAGCATTCAGTATGGATTTTGAGACTGCCCCACTTGTAAGATCTAAATTCAAGGCTGTTGTGTTAACTATCACATCAACCTGTAAATATAAATACAATTTATAAGACTGAGTATATCTCTGCAAATATATATATATATATATGATATAACATCCATAAAATTTTTTGAAAACCTTTCCACTTCAAACTGTCAAAATCAGAAATAGCTAGAGTGCAGTTCAGAACTTTCAACTTTCTAAAAATAGTAAAGATTCTTCTGTAATCTAACAAAATGCTTAAGTTACAGAAACAATATTGATCACTGTTCAATTAAAAAGAATAACCATAAGTACACTATATGGTACTTAATGCTAACCCTCAGGTGGTCCTGATTAATTTCAAACAATGCAGTACATGTATAATTTCTGAAACAAAATTGTGACAGGGAAAATTTAAAACTGGGAAGAATTGTTTGCAAGTATAAAACTGCAAAAATGACCCTGTATACAGAATATATTTCCAGGGACATATATACAATATACAACTGTATATAGGTCCCTGATATTTCTAAATAAAGTGTATCAATCTTCAACAAATCAGGTGGCTCAAGGGCCATAAGGCTCATACAATTCACTCCAGCCCTGCTGCTTTTTCAGAAAATTTTTTATAGTGGATAATTTCCCTTACTGAAAAAGGATAACCCAATATTGTGAACCACATGTAACCAAAGTATCTCTTACAAGAGGCCCAAGGGCCTTGAATCATTCTTCTGATAAATTGTACAATCTATCACTTCTATTAGAAGCCTCCAACTCTATTAGTATCATAAGACCCAAAATGCATCAACTTACAAAGTTTGATAATATTTAGCCAGTTAAGACTGAAGATATCATAATATAATTATAAAATACCATAAGTAGGTCACAGTGACCTACCTTTTGATTGAAATTTTCTGAGGACTCAAGATACATTAATTGACAAAGACAGATGATTCTAATTAAATAAGGACCTGAGATATTTAATAGTAGGTCACCATGACCTACTTTTTGGTAACATTCTCTGAAAAACCCAAGATGCATTATCTGACAAAGTTTGATGCTTCTAAGCCAATTAGTACCAGAGATAATTAAATATAGCCATCAAATGTCAAAAGTAGGTCACAGTGACCTACTTCTTAAGTCAGACATTATTCAAAAACCCATAATGCCTAAACTGACAAAATTTGATGATTCTAAGCCAATAAGCACCTGAGATATTCAAAATTATGTC
>NW_026918693.1:0-14767 GCF_032062105.1 Saccostrea cuccullata | reverse complement strand
GCATGGAAATTTACTCCGGGAAAAGAAAGCGAAGACAATATCAATAAAATGAAAAGCGAGGTACACCCAAATTCTGTCGCAAAGCATCTGAAAGAAGATACAAAGGTTAGAAACGAAAGTGATAACAGCGGTTCACATAAGAACGAAAAATATGTAGATGATTCTGGTGATGAAGCCAAATTACAAGAATTACAGAAGACGAAGAATAAAGAAAGTCGTAATGAAAGTACGAATCTAGAAAATAGAGAACATAAAACTGATATAGTAAAAGGAAAAAACACATCAATAAAGTATCTTGCAGATGGACAAAGTGACCCAAAAGGTCTGTATCAAATTATGATACTAGTTTAATCAGATTATGCATGTTCATCAACGTAACTTGTATTTATCTTTTGTATTTTTTTAACTCCTCTTATAGATTGTTACGATTACTTTCTCAAAGGAAACATGAGAAATGGGGTCTATAAGGTTCGACCATATGGTACCAACAGACTAATTCAAGTATATTGCGACATGAAGAAGGGCGGTTGGACGTTGATTCAGAAGCGACAGGATGGTACCACTAATTTCTATAGGGACTGGGAGGATTACAGAGAGGGATTCGGAGGTACTCCGTACAATTCATTGTCATTATAAAAATCTCACAATAAAGTAAACAGTAACCGGCCAAAGGAGGGCTAACTCAAAAGTACCTGATACCACCTTTGGTTTTCCATGTCATTGCTTTTTCACGATTGGTTTTATGAATGTCTTTGCTGGTTCATAGTTTGTTTGATGAATGTCTTTGCCTATTCACAATTTTTTTTGTCCATGTCTTTATCTGTTCACGATTCGTAATGTCAATGTCTTTGTCTGTTCACGCTTTGTTTTGTCCATGTCATTTTTGTTCAAGATTTGTTTTGTCCACGTCTTTGTCTGTTCACGATTTGTTTTATCCATGTCTTTGTTAGTTCACTATTTCTTTTATCCATGTCTTTGTTTGTTCACTATTGGTCTTGTCCATGTCTTTGTCTAATCACGATTCGTTTTGTCCACGTCTTTATCTGTTCACGATTTGTTTTGTCCAGTGTCTTTTCCTGTTCACGATTTGTTTTTGTGTCCATGTCTTTGCCTGTTCTCGATTTGTTTTGTTCTTGTCCTTGTCTGTCCATGATTCGTTTTATCCATTTGTCTTTGTCTGTTCGCGATTTCTTTTATCCATGTCTTTGTTTGAACACTATTGGTCTTGTCCATGTCTTTATCTGTTCACGATTCGTTTTGTCCACGTCTTTGTCTGTTCATAATTCGTTTTGTCCATTTCTTTGTCTGTTCACAATTTGTTTTATCCATTTTTTTCGGTTCACGATTCATTTTGTCCTTGTCTTTGACTGTTCACGATTTGTTTTGTCCATGTCTTTGTCTATTCAAGATTTATTTTATTCATGTCTGTGTCTGTTCACGATTTGTTTTGTCCATGTCTTTGTCTGTTCACGATTCTTTTTTGACCACTTCTTTAAATTTTCAAGATTTGTTTTGCCCATTTCTTTGCATGATCACGATTTTTTTTATCCATGTCTTTGTCTGTTCACGATTTGTTTTTTCCATGTTTTTGTCTGTTCAGCGATTTGTTTTATCCATGTCTTTGCCTGTTCACGATTTGTTTTTTCCATGTTTTTGTCTGTTCACGATTTGTTTTATCCATGTCTTTGCCTGTTCACGATTTGTTTTGTCCATGTCTTTGTCTGTTCACGATTTGTTTTGTCCATGTCTTTGTCTGTTCACGATTAGTTTTTAGTTTTGTCCATGTCTTTGTCTGTTCACGATTCATTTTGTCCATGTCTTTGTCTATTCAAGATTTATTTTATTCATGTCTGTGTCTGTTCACGATTTGTTTTGTCCATGTCTTTGTTCACAATTTGTTTTATCCATGTCTTTCCCTGTTCATGATTTGTTTTATCCATGCCTTTGTTTGTTCACTATTGGTCGTGTCCATGTCTTTATCTGTTCACGATTCGTTTTGTCCATGTCTTTGTCTGTTTGCGATTTTTTAAATCCATGTCTTTGTTCATAATCCGTTCTGTCCATTTCTGTTGTCTGTTCACAATTTGATTTATTCATGTTTTTTCCTGTTCACGATTTGTTTTGCCCATGTCTTTGTCTGTTCACGATTTGTTTTGTCCATGTCTGTGTCTCTTCACGATTCTTTTGTCCACGTCTTTATATGTTCACGATTCTTTTTTGTCCACGTCTTTATCTGTTCACGATTCGTTTTGTCAACGTCTTTATCTGTTCACGATTCTTTTTTGTCCACGTCTTTATCTGTTCACGATTTGTTTTGCCCATGTCTTTGCCTGTTCACGATTTGTTTTGTCCATGTCTTTGTCTGTTCACGATTCTTTTTTGTCCACGTCTTTATCTGTTCACGATTTGTTTTATCCATGTCTTTGTCTGTTCACGATTTGTTTTATCCATGTCTTTGTCTGTTCACGATTTGTTTTTTCCATGTTTTTGTCTGTTCACGATTTGTTTTATCCATGTCTTTGCCTGCTCACGATTTGTTTTGTCCATGTCTTTATCTGTTCACGATTCATTTTGTCCATGTCTTTGCCTGTTCACGATTTGTTTTGTCCATGTCTTTGTCTATCCAAGATTTTATTTTATTTATTTCTGTGTCTGGTTACGATTTGTTTTGTCCATTGTATTTTCTGTTAAAGATTTGTTTTGTCCACGTCGTTGTCTGTTCACGATTCGTTTTGTCCATGTCTTTATCTGTTTACGATCTGTTTTATCCACGTCTTTGTCTGTTCACGATTGATTTTATCCATATGTTTGTATGTTTACGATTCTTTTTGTCCACGTCTTTGTCTCTTCACGATTTTTTTATTCATGTCTTTGCCTGTTCACAATTTGATTTTTCCACGTCTTTGCCTGTTCACAATTTGATTTTGCCATTTTTTTGCTGTTCCAAAAATTGCTTTGTTTATTGAGATTGAACTTTGTTTGTTATCATCACCCAAACAAAAACTTATCTTAACAAATCATACCAAAATCACATACAAATCATATCAAACTCACAAATTCATGATTTTGAACTATGATTTAGACATGATCCATTCAATGGATCATTCTGAAATCATAGATGACAAATAAGGAAGTATGATCCTGATGTGGTTTGTTTCTGGGGAATGAGTCTGCTATGATTTTCTTGCGATTCTGACATGTGTCATTAACTTAGAAAACAAAGGAACATGAGTTTGAAATGATTCGTTAACTTTAACTGCTAAAAGTTTGTGATTTTGATATGTATGGTTTCTTAACTTTGTCTTTAAACTCCATACGAGTTACACATGATCTGTTAACTTCTCTGTTGAGAATCATGAGTTTTATATGATTTGTTAACTTTGTCAGAATTGGTTGTATGATTCTGATATGGTTTGTTATCTTTGTCATCTATGATAGGTGAAAATGCAAGCTTTAAATTCACTCTAGCTTGGAGAATCAAACAACATGCATACATCAATAAAAGTCTTATTTAAAAGAGAACAGGAAAATTAAGTTTTAATAATTAAAATGCACACAGCATGTACAGGTATAGTTACAAAGACAATAATTTTTTTGAAGTTGAATGAAATTACAAACAAATACAATAATTCATATTTAAACTAGTGCTAATTGTAACGGGGACCGTTACAGATGTTCCCCAAAGCTCCCCAACTCCCTGTTGGTGCCATATTCCCTGTAAGCTTCATTAAATAAGACAAACTCTATGCATCTGAGATTTTAACAACATTTACAAAGAAGTGTACAAAAATTATTTAAACTTTAGCATCGCACGCGTGCACATGTGAATGCATTTGCGTCATGACCATATCATCTTGTCTACACAGTCTATATTTTTAATACACTAAATATTAAAGTAATTAATCCAAAATTATTTTTAAAAATACGTTCATTCAAGTAATATGTTTGATTTTACTCATTTCACGTGCACGCACGTGCATACATGAGCATGGTGACCATACCTTCTTGTAGAAGTCCATTACATCTATCTATGTTCTAAATTCCACCCCGTTTGGGTGAAAACTAAGGGAGTTATAGCTGTGTAAAGTTTCAGCCGATCAGACTGTAGCACATGTACACGCACGTGTATGCCTGTGCCTGGTGACCATACCTACTTGTAGAAGTCCATTATATCTATCTATGTTCCAAATCCCATCCTGTTTGGTTGAAAACCAAGGGAGTTATAGCTGTTTAAAGTTTCAGCCAATCAGATTGCAGCGCACGTGCATGCACGTGTTTTCATGATAATTGCTTTATTTCATGTTGTAGGATATCCTAATGCATGGCAATGTTCAAAATTTCAAAGGATTTCGTCAAAAAACAAGAAAGATATTGAGACTTTAGTTGGCAGCCAATCAGAGGGAAGTGCACGTGCATGCGCGTGAGATCTTGCTATTTTCACCATGTCATCATGTCTATACTAAATATATCCTCACATTAGGAGTTTCAAAGCATTTCATCTAAAAATAGAATAGTTGTGGCTATATTTATTATATTGGTCATTTCACGTGTTGCACGTGCACGCTCTTGCAAGCACGTGCGCGCAAAATGACCTTGATTCCACAAATCTACATAACATGTCTACTAACCCTAAAAAGGTTTTACCTACATCGGACGAACAGTTTACAAGATCATTCCTGGACAAAAAAGTTCCAGGAAGAAGAAGAAGAAGAAAAATAATAATAATAAGAAACAGAGTAAAAACAATATGTTCCCCAACTTCGTTTGGGGAACATAATTAGACACACATGTATTTCGTTTAAATAACGCAGCCAGGATTTTATTTAACCTCTTTCTCTTCATGTAATATTTGTGATCCACTCCCAGTCTAACTTTGAGGCATTAGATTAGGATTGGATCTTCAGAGTCATAGTAACCTTGTTATGCAATTCTCCTGCTGGGCAGCACGCTGTAGTACAGTGGTTTGCAGTCGATCTAGGTCAGAATTTGAATTCTGATAAACAAGATGTGCGCGTTTTCTTGTTGCCGATTTAAAAGAAAAGCCTTTGCATCATATAAGCAATAAAAATAAGTGCTGGACTATTAAGTCTATACTCGGTGAGTATAATTCATTAATTCTATTATTGACCTTTTTTTAATTTCTAGTTTCTACCAGCAAGTGCATGATTTATTTTTTCTTTGTAAATGTGTAGAAGAGACATAGCAAAGCTTTACATGGATTTGAATTGAAAACTTAATTTAAGCATCAAATTGATCTGTTGTAGCTAACAACTCGTATTAAAACCATGATCCCGGAATGATCTGGTGTAGCTAACAACTCGTATTAAAACCATGATTCTGGTATGATCTGTTGTAGCTCACAACTCGTATTAAAACTATGATCCTGGTATGATCTGTTGTAGCTAACAACTCGTATTAAAACCATGATCCTGGTATAATCTGTTGTAGCTAACAACTCGCATTAAAACCATGATCCTGGTATGATCTGTTGTAGCTAACAACTCGTATCAAAATCATGATCCTAGTATGATCTGTTAAATTGAACAACTCATAGGAAAATTCTACTTCTTATACAATTTAACTAAACACTTTGATATTTCCAATAAAGTTCTCTTTAATATTTGATAAATAATTTCAGTTACCAATAATTAAGAAAAATATTATACACATATGTCACATGAACCATGACGTCATATTAATATAATCCCAACAAATGATCTTCCTTAATAAGATGACGATTTAAATGTAAAACATTATATCCAAACTATTCACTGAATTTTATAAGAACAGAATCACAGAAACCCATTCTTCTTAAAGAATAATCCGGAACTCATTGATATCACTGCTTATTTATGATTCTGCAAAAGCATGTAATTCCAACATTTGTTCACTATAGAATCAGCAGAGTGGTGGATCTATTATTTAGAATCACAAACACTGAAAAGGCTCCCAATTAAGTAGTCTATCCTCTGATATAAGCTCTTTATTTGTGTAGCACCCTGAAAAGAAACGTAGAGAAAGTGTTATTTATTTATCGATCAACATATCATTATCTTTAGATCATGAAAATATGAAATATTCAAGTACTTTCCCCATTGCATTAGTGAAAAGAATTAGATTAATCACCAAAAGAATACTATTGTTGAAATGTAATATTATTTACGTACACAAATTATTTGTCTTCACCAAAGGCGGGTCTTTTGAATTTGGTAATTTGAATGCAACTCAGATGTTAAACATGAAGATGAAACTGTCGGTAGCTGCAAAAGAATTTCATTTTTATAAATAAACATTTTATATAACGATTAACATGTACATGTACAACAAATATTTGAATCAACGGGGTCAATTTGATGCTTAAATTAAATTTTCAATTCAAATCAATGTAAAGCTTTGCTATGTCTCTTCTACACATTTACAAAGAAAAAATAAATCATGCACTTGCTGGTAGAAACTAGAAATTAAAAAAAGGTCAATAATAGAATTAATGAATTATACTCACCGAGTATAGACTTAATAGTCCAGCACTTATTTTTATTGCTTATATGATGCAAAGGCTTTTCTTTTAAATCGGCAACAAGAAAACGCGCACATCTTGTTTTTATCAGAATTCAAATTCTGACCTAGATCAACTGCAAACCACTGTACTACAGCGTGCTGCCCAGCAGGAGAATTGCATAACAAGGTTACTATGACTCTGAAGATCCAATCCTAATCTAATGCCTCAAAGTTAGACTGGGAGTGGATCACAAATATTACATGAAGAGAAAGAGTTTAAATAAAGTCCTGGCTGGGTTATTTAAACGAAATACATGTGTGCTAATTTAAATATGAATTATTGTATTTGTTTGTAATTTCATTCAACTTCAAAAAAATTATTGTCTTTGTAACTATACCTGTACATGCTGTGTGCATTTTAATTATTAAAACTTAATTTTCCTGTTCTCTTTTAAATAAGACTTTTATTGATGTATGCATGTTGTTTGATTCTCCAAGCTAGAGTGAATTTAAAGCTTGCATTTTCACCTATCATAGATGACAAAGATAACAAACCATATCAGAATCATACAACCAATTCTGACAAAGTTAACAAATCATATAAAACTCATGATTCTCAACAGAGAAGTTAACAGATCATGTGTAACTCGTATGGAGTTTAAAGACAAAGTTAAGAAACCATATCAAAATCACAAACTTTTAGCAGTTAAAGTTAACGAATCATTTCAAACTCATGTTCCTTTGTTTTCTAAGTTAATGGCACATGTCAGAATCGCAAGAAAATCATAGCAGACTCATTCCCCAGAAACAAACCACATCAGGATCATACTTCCTTATTTGTCATCTATGATTTCAGTATGATCCATTTAATGGATCATGTCTAAATCATAGTTCAAAATCATGAATTTGTGAGTTTGATATGATTTGTATGTGATTTTTGCATGATTTGTTAAGAAAAGTTTTTGTTTGGGATCATGGTTTTCTTGCTAGTTGTTTAGTTTAACAGATCATCTCAGAACCATGATCCATTAGCTCATTTGCATGTGAAATTTTCCTATACCGAAATCATATCAAAACCATGATTTACACATGAGTTGTTAGCATGATCCGATAGGCTGTTTTTTCTGTTTGGGCACCTTTTACAAACTAATAAGTCAAACGAAAATTGGAAGTGTATGAATAAATATCAATTTTGTCTGTCAATTCTCTGCTTAATCATATTTTTTGAATTTTATTATGGAAGAAATTTTCAAATGGCTATTGTGTTTTGTTTTTCAAACTATTGAGGTCAAAGATGTATTTAAAGTAATTGTTTTGTTTAACTCTTCGAATATTATTTTGTAGGAGTATATGGAGAACACTGGCTCGGGAACAACGTGATTCACCGACTCACAAATCAGGATCACTACACACTTAGAGTTGAGATGACGGACTGGGATAAAAACCATAAATACGCTGAATATAGCACGTTTGTAGTTGATGATGAAGATGAAGGCTACAAATTACATATCGGAGGTTACGAGGGAGATGCCGGTGATGGAATGATTAAACATAACAATAAAAAATTCTCCACTCGAGATGTTGACAATGATCAAGTTGTGAAGGAATTTGGTGGAAGTTGCGCAAAGAGATTCAATGCAGCATGGTGGTTTTATAAGTGCTATCAGAGCAATTTAAATGGAAAGTATTATAGAAATGGGAAAATTGAGGATAAAAAATATGATGGTGTAACATGGAAACCCTGGACTGGCACAAACTATTCACTTAAACATGTGGAGATGAAGATAAGACCGACTTTAGAGCGTAAAATGACATAAATATTAAAAGGTATTACCACATTCAATAAAAGAACTATCCACAATGCATAACAGTTTTTAATTTCATATCAACGTTTCATGAAATGCTCAAGTTATAAATACATGTATATATATCACCTAAGATTTGGTCCGATAATCTATATGAACAATATGAATTTATTTTATGGAGTGAAACATATGGAGATACCGAACAGTACATGTATTTCATATTTAAAATCCATAAAACAATACTCAGTAGGAGCAGACCAAACAGAGACCTCCAAAAATCAGATTTGGAGTAGGTACCATGGAGAGTGATCAACCGGTCACACCCGCTGTGTGCTCCTTGTCATGATCGGGAAATAACGGAAAAATCCAAACTTACGGACGGAAGACTTTATACGAGACTGCTTATATTCTTATTTCAGCAATTTGTCAATAATTACCTTGTTTTAGAGATTGATCATACAGAGAACACGCTCTTGCGCATCGAATCAAATGGGAGACATAAACTTGGAAAATAAAGCTTGGTAGTTACACAACCATTGTCATTCTCAAGTTTCATATCTAAATATGAAAAAAGACTCCATGATATCTTTTATTTCAAGCTCACCAAAATATGTTACATCGACATAAGAATGGAAATAAGCATTGTTAATTGACATACTTTGTCGATACATATAAATGTTGAGTTGAAGGCAACAGAAGTGTATATTTTGTTTTCAACCCGACAATTAGATATACTGACGAACAATTTTAACTTAACAATAGTTATAGTTCCATTCATATATATGTTGACATGATATATCACTGTGAGCTTCAAATTAAAGATATAACAGAATCTATTTCATATTTAGATATTTTTTTACTTAGAAAAATACGTAAATGTTAACCCAACAACTAAGCTTTACATAAACCTCACAATTGAAACTTTTTAATTGTCAACCAACCTTACTTACTAGTTTGTTAATGTAGCAACATGCCCTTTTTACCTGTGTACGTAGTTTATATTTCATAGTTGATCAGATATGCAGGAGCATGCTTCGTATACGTATGAATAATTTCTAAAACAAGATAAGTTATTGACAAACAAGTTGATGAAACAAGAATAGCAACAGTCTCGTTTAAAGTCAATTCGTAAGTTCCAAGGTCGATCGATATAATGAACTTTTAAACAAATACAATCACCTTTAATTAAAATGATGAATGATGTTTTTCATTGTTAGGTCATTATTAATGTACTGAAATTTTGTAATAATATTTCGTTTTATTTTCTGATATGACAAGGAGCACATGGTGAGTGTGACTGGTCGGTAAGGTTGTGGTACTTGATCAATGACACTTAATCCCACCTCAGATGTCTAAGCATTCCAATAATTGTTTGCTCTTCTTCTATTTGTATTGTTTGAATGGAATTTGGCTTAAATGTGTGTTTGTTATCTCTATACATTTCATTTATTCCAAATTTTTTGAAGGACGTTTTACAGTGATATCTTGTAATCTGCAGCTCTTATGTAGGTATCCTATTACTGATACATAATGGAACATTCTAGACATCCACTGATAATCATCCTCGGCGATTTAAGAGTTCTACTGATGAAATCTGCCACCCACCGATTTCGTAATATCCAATCCATAAAGATGCTGTCAAATACCAGTATTAAGAAATCACATTTGATATGTAAAATCGAGATACTTAAATTAACTTCTCATTATTAAAATTTATGAAATTATGAGAAAAAAAATTTCTGAGAGAAAAATTTCTTTTGATAATGTCATTTATAAAAATATTAGAAGGTATACGTCGGATTCAAATACCAGCAATAAAATACCGACGTATCATACTGCTTTGAGACTAACGCGCTAACCACAATGCTACATTTAAGGGGGGGACCTATGTCGTTCTACGTCACTATTGTGAGGTCACAATAGCGACTTTTTAACCTGTTGACTTTTGCAACTGTGGTATAGGCATAACATTGTTGATAATAGATAACGTGCACAATTTACAAAAAGAAAATTTATTCATCATTAATAACAGTTTTATTTGATTTATGGATTTGTTGATATTAGAATGCTCTTCCTTTGGTTGATAATTTATAGCAATTTCTGTTGTGAAAAAATACCTCGATAATATGCTGATATAATAAGTACCAGAAAAAGGGACAAAAATTAAAAGAAGACGGCTTAAATTAAGGAAATATGTTTTAATATTTATAATTAACATTAATCAATTTGTTAGAGAAAAGTAAGAAAAAAATTTAGAAATGTACTTGTACAGGTCTATATTTGCTTATTGATTTATAGTACATGTAGATTTTATTGTATAAAGTCATTCCCAGATTCTAATAGGTGTTGCATTCTGAGCATGGAAGTGGGGGGGGGGGGGGAATGAATGAAAAAATAAAATTTATCTGTTTAAATTGTTTCTAATCAAAACAAAATACATGTACTCGTTTTTCACAAAATAGTTTTATACTTGGATGTTTGTCAGTGCTTACTTACCCTTTTTAATTGCAGAAAGGTCAATATTTATGACATAAGAGTACAAAAATAAAAGAAAACATAATATTTCCGTTCATTTTATCATAAAGGTATACTTTTTTTCTTTGTTAAAATAAAGAGATGAATCATTTCTTTCAAAAAATATCTATTACAACATTTTCACACAAAGACTTTTCAAGATATTACCTGTTATGCATGTCAGAATTGTAAAAAATACGACAAGAGAAATGGGGTGATACTTACTTTGTGCTCCATTATAATTTTCATGCGTGATGGATTTCAATGAATTTGCCTCCATTTTAAAGATACAATTCATATAAATGAAATAAGTGTTGATTTTGTATATGATTTGATATTTTTGGTTCTTTTAGCGCATATTTGGGGTAGAACAATAATGTCTGAAAATAATCTATTTTAGCATTTCACACTTTTGCAAGTGCTCCTGTGTAGAAATAAGCATATAAAGGTATTGTTTTTAATACCTAAAATTTAAGAGCAAGTGGTCAGGAAAGAAATGTCAAAGTTTTGAAAATTTCACACAAAGACTTTTCGGACATAGGTCCCCCCTTAAATCATGTTATGATATATGACCCTTGACGTACTGGACTTAAAGTATTTCTCGGAAAGGTGCGAATTTTTTGTCATAAAAGAGTACTTTTAAGGTATAGTGGGTCTAGTGGGGTATAGTGGGCTTCGCTCCATTTTTTTGTAAACCAAAAAATATTTATTTTGTCGCAATTTTTTAGGATTTTCTTTCAAAAAAATGGAGCCAAGACCCACTCATATTGAAAAAAAAAGATGTTAAAGTATGAAAAAATGATCGTTTTTGTTCTTTTAAGTCGGTTTCATAGGGAAACAATTTCAGTCTTTGTGAGATTTTTGTTAATTATAGAGATTTTACATTAAGTATACTTTAATATTAGATGAAATATCACATAAAATTTGGATATAATTGAGATTAAATTTTTTACTTTACATTTTCGCACTATAGGCATTTTTCCCTTATCCCCCACTCTTCTTTGCTTAAAACGCACTCAAATCTTGACTGAGTGAAATGGAATATTTGTATTAGAGGCAGATCCAAGGTAAAGTTTGGGCCTCATGAAATTAAAAACGAGAAAGTTTATCGTTTAAAGTTAATTTTCAATATTTGTTTTGTTTGTTTACAATTGTATTCACTGATACTCGGTGATACATGTAGACAATTATCTACCAATCGCCTTACAAAACTGTAAAAAAAAAAAACGATAAACAATATGTTTGTAATTTTGAGCATGGATATTTTATATTTGTATATAATCTGTGATTAAAATGCAGATAAAATTGACTGTCGGAAAGCAAGGAAAAAATACCCATTTTCAAGTATTAAAATTTCCTAGAATTTTTGTAGTACCCACTAGTAATACCACTCAGCTGATTGATCAGATGAGGGTCAAGTCGATATCTATTTAATCTTACATCAGTAAAAATAATTTCCCTTTTCCGTTTATAATGGGAAGCCATCTAGATTTTATAATAGTAGTATTTTATACATAAAATGCAAGCGTAATTAGGTACACTTTCT
Source organism: Saccostrea cuccullata (assembly GCF_032062105.1). Taxonomy (NCBI): domain Eukaryota; kingdom Metazoa; phylum Mollusca; class Bivalvia; order Ostreida; family Ostreidae; genus Saccostrea; species Saccostrea cuccullata. The sequence continues at coordinate 2,404 of NW_026918693.1, read as the reverse complement.
CCCTTTCACATACACGTGGAATCCGATAAAATACAGTGAACAGCCAAAGGAGAAAATAACCCCCTTTTTTCTTTCTTTTTAAAGCTTCAAAAAGTGGGTTAGGGCCAAAATTCAATGGCTTATTAAAATGATATCCCTAATCTTCCAAATTAAATTTTTTTGGGGAAAATTGTCTATTTTAGGGATACATATCAGTGATTTAAATGAAATTAGGCATTTTTTTTTTTTTATTCACTGGGGACCTATGAACCCATTTTTGGTTTCTGTCACTCGGTTCATTAAACAGTGAGGAATCTTTATTGTGTCAAAGACTGGGTCTTTAAGTTTATCCGATTGACCCATTTTTTTTTTAAGAAATGGTGTAAATCAGATGTGGATTTAGAAAAAAAAACCCAAGCGATACTTAGAAATTTCCTTTTAAAAGGGGTATAGACACAGATTTGACGTTAATATTTTCTGTATAATATCACGACTTATATATTGTAATAGCATTTCACACAAAAATAAATAAAAAATCTTACTTAATCTTAAATTTATTGAAACTTATTATGAATATTATAATAAGTAAGTAGGTAATAATAATAATAATAAGTTTCAATAACTTTTAGATGAAATAAGATTTTTGATTTTAATTCATGCATGAATATGATGAAAGATATCAAATTTTTATGTTATAAAATTTAAGACCATATTTTTTTTTTTTTCTTTTTCAACGTTTTTTACCACTTCTTTAAGAGCTAAGTTATCTAACTCAAAAAAAACCCCACACTATTACGTCGTCAATCTACCTATCACTTAAATAACTTTTTAAAATATTTATTTGAAATTGTAATAAAAATTTTTTTCCCCTTATTTCTCAACTTTGTTTAGTTGTATTAATTAAGTGAAAAAGATGCTTTAAAATAGCAAATACGTTTATTTTCTATGATGCTCGAAATTTTGCGCAGTGGAAACCCTAGTCAGCTGCCTTAAATTTTCAATATTTTTTCCAAAAACCCAAAGGCATAAAATTGTTTGACATTTCAATTTTTCTCAACCATTCCCTAAGAAAAAAAAATTCAAGTCCAGACTTTTTAAGTCATAGACAAATATAATGAAAGGAAAAAGAAACGCGTAGGGATGTAAAAAGCGCATTTTTAATTTCTATGTTGTCGAAAATTATGAAAAATTTTAATGTGTATTTAAGTTATTTTTTCACAAAATCCGGTCAAAAACTAAATTGCTGTGCAAATTGTTTTTAAATTTCAACCAAAATTTTTTTTTGGTCGTCAGAGAGTAACTTAAAAGGTTTCCAAGAACCCTGACAGTGACTTTGGCGCGTAAAACGTCACATGAAGATAGGTTTTTCATCATGCCCCCTCGGTTATCGTCAATGCATTCTTAATGAAATCGATATTTACACAAGAGACAATCATACTCAAATTTTCACTCTAAAACTGACAGAATCTCTCTGCTCTAGTTTTCCAGAGCTTGGCAACTTGACTCGATTTTACTCTCACACGCGCACATACGCGTCGTGTGCCTTTATGTCTCTAACATGTTCACACTGGGAAAATGTAGCTAGTGTTTGCCGGGCGTTGTACAAATATTACAATACTGGAAAACATTTGAAATAATAGTTTAAATTTAATTCCGAAGTTAACTCTGCGTCTTTTTTTTCTTTTCAGTATACTTTAAAGGGAAAGGGAAAACCAAAATGTTATTACCTTGTCATTGGTCATTTTATTTTTTTTGGAAAGAAACATTTTTTTGTTATATTAAGTTAATGTTAAAAAAATGTTAATTTTTGCATTCATATTGTACACAATTATTTCATAAGCTTCTACATAAGAAGAAGTATCTTCGACTAAAGTTATATGCTGAAGTCATGTGAAATTTTGATATTTATTTTAATATTCCTTCGTTGATTTGATATATCCATATGAATTTGAAATGAAAGTTTCATAGTGTTTGACATGTTGATATGATATTTGGATACTTTTTCTAGGGGAAAAAAAATTTCTAAACAACAGAAATGGGTTTTATAGTGTTAAAAATTATGTTTATTTAAAAATTTAAAAACCCAAAAGAAACTGTTTTTTTTTGATAGAGAAAAAAATATTATATAAAGATATGCTATTGAATTTTATTATGTAGAACGTGCCTTATCTGCGCAGGAAAAAAAATTTAAAGACAATGTGAGCAGAAATCACTTTTACTTACATTGGGAAAATTAATTCAAATAATTATTTAAATTTCTTACTTTTGGTCTTATTTAATAACAAACATATTTTAATCTATTATAAATTATGTAGTTAACGGCAAATAACGATTTCTTTTAAACTGACATCTAAGGCCAGATCACTCTAACTGCATAAAACTACCCAATGAATGAATTATTTAGTGTGCAGTGTTTAGAGCGTCC
>NW_026918692.1:0-14721 GCF_032062105.1 Saccostrea cuccullata | reverse complement strand
TGACTGACGGTTTCCCAATATGAGCTGCTTTAAAAATGTGCATTGAAAAAATTTAAATTCCCTCTACATGTAATAATAGTATGATGTAGTCCCTTGAGAAATTTGAAGCTTTTAGGAATAAAACATGTACAACTTACACAATGAGCTCTAAAGATGGCACAGGGACAATCTCAAAATTTCATGTGAATCAAGCCTATTTTCACTATTTCGCCGCAGCCGCATCTGCTTCCAGGCCCGTGCGCCTGACCTAAGCTACCACACAAATTGCAGAATAACATTTGTACATACCAATGAACAGCAAGAGATAATGGCTCAACCACCTTGTTTTCAAGCTACAATTCATCCTGTGAACCCACCCCGCTTTTCTGGTGAAATACCGGTAGAGCGAGTTTTGAGCTTAGTTTCGTATTTCTAGTCCATATCCCATGTACAGTAGTAGTGACACTAAAGTGTCATATTTCAATGAAACATAGGCCACCAATTCCCTCCAAATGCACCCATAAAATATTCTAGCTATAAAATTACCTATAATATGCATTCAAACCTCAGGTTTCTCTATTTCTTCTATTTTTTGACCGGTACTTTATTCGAAACTATCCTCTGCCACCTTCCGGTGATCGTTCACGGTTAGATCGTACGTCGTGTTACTCGAAGTTTATAATGTAAATATGTGTTTAGAGAAAAGAATGTTTTATTTTCTATTGAAAAATTTATAAATATTTCTTTTGTAAACATTTTATATCGTATTTCGTTTTTGTAATTTATTCTGAAATATGAATAAACCTTTGCTCGAATCTGATTGGCTGTAGATACAGGATAGGATAGGATAGGATAGGATTGGATTAACTTCTATATGTTTGTATCGTGAATCCTCAATCCTGAATCCTATCCGATCCTATCCCATGTCAACTTGTGGGATAGCAGCACTGTACCCCGACACAGTGAGTTTGTATTTATTGTCTTCGTCTCGAAGATAAAATGTGGAGTACTGAGCGTATGCTTTTTCGCCATTAAATCTTTGTAGCTCAACCCGAAGTTCCTGGTCCTTGTTCTTTGTCAACTCATAAATTGCGTCATTTCCTTAAAAACGGGGAAAACAGGCACATAACGTTATGGTACCGAATTTTTGTGCTTTTTTGACATGTAGACAAAATTAATATTCTATTAATAAACAGACTATTTTTCCCTATTATTTATCTAAGCGCGTTGTAAAATTTCTGTTAATGTGACATGGTTTACTGTTCAATTTTACTTGGAATGCATAGAGTATTTTTATAAAACACCTGGGAGATGATCATAAAATAACGTATCAGCTGTATGACCATGTATATTAACCAATGGGAAAAACAATTTCACTCTAAAGAATATTATTCCTATTATTTTTCCTGTTATTAGCAGACCTTTTTTATATTCATAGGAAGCAGAATTTCTGCAAAATCTTATGCGTGAAAAGACGAAAATATTTTCTGTGGCCTTCAGCTCAACATTTTTATATATCGACGACGTATTGTCAATTAACAATGGTAATTTCCATTCCCATGTCAATACGATATATCCTGGGGAGCTTGAGATAAAAGATACCACAGAGTCTGACACATCAGATTCATACTTGGGATATTTTACTTGAAAAAGACGTTAATGGAAATCAAACAACCATGCTCTATGATAAACGTGATGACTTTAACTTTTCCATCCTCAACTTTCCTTACTTAATCAGCAATATACCTTCATCATCTACATACGGAGTGTATATATCTCAGTTGATTCGATACGCAAGAGAATGCTCTACGCATGGATAATTTCTAAAACAAGGTAAATACTAGTTATTAACAAACAAGTTGATGAAACAAGAATTTAGCAGTCTTGTTCTAAAGTCATTGTTTCCTAAGTTCTTTGATCAATGGCCTTGTCAGCAAATACAATTTATCATTGAGTTAACATGTTTAAAGAAAAGAAGTGTGGACGACAAATATTATATTTTTTGTTACATGTTAGACTGCATTAACAGTAGAGGTTTAGATGTCCCATACGTACCTAACCAGTAGTTTTTAGAGGCATTCCCAAACCCCTCTTTATATTCGTTCCATGTTCGGTAAAAATCCAAGTCGCGTCTTGTCTTTTCTGAAAAGTCTGTAAACAGCATTCATTTATTTACTTAATTGGTACTTGTCATAAAAATAAAAAAGAAATAAATTGATCATTACATTTTTCTATCCTATTAATTTGCTGCGGTGTGGAGGAATATCTGGTTTTCGCTATTCTTTGGTTATCTAGAGTCACTGGGTGATAAGAATAAGTATCTTTGATTTGTTTTGGACAAACTAATTATAAATTAGCAATTTGTCACATTGTTGTTTTGTTCAGCTAACTGAAGTGGATTGAGTTCATTTGGCAGAAAATGAAAATATGCAGACGTTTATTTTAACAAGCTCAATGATCAGGATCTTGAAGATTCAGTATTTATTTATTGTTTTTATGTTCATTTTCATATTCTAGTCATCACCAATAAAAGAACATTTCATTCAAAACGCTACACACCGTCCATCCTCCTCCATCTGTCGTCAGGTCACAGTAAACCTATCTTCAGGTGTTGTCGATGTACAACATTGATAATAAAACACACTACTCACCGTCCATCTTCCTCCATCTTTCTACATGTCACAGAAGACCTCTCTCCAGGTGTTGCCAGTGTATAACTGACAATAAAAGACACTACTCAGCGTCCACCCCCTCCATCTGTCTTCATATCACAGTAGACATATCTCCAGGTGTTGTCGATGAATAACATTGACAATAAAACACACTACTCACCGTCCACCCTCCTCCATCTGTCGTCATGTCACAGAAGACCTCTCTCCATGTGTCAGCGTAAATAACATACACTCCATCTTGTTCAATCTTGTCTGGGTCTCTTTTCACAATGTCTGAACAATCTTTATATATTTTTCTATTCATTAAAAAAGTAAAAAAAAAATGTATTATTAATTTCATTAAAATTCCTATTTGTTCAACATCTTTCAAACGTATAATTCAATGGAGAGTAAAAAATATAATCATAAGTCCTGGTAAAATAAAATTTTAAATAAGAATTAATTGGAGATCTATGATTAAGGTTAGTTTTTGTTGAAAATAAAATTAACATTATTTGGAGAATGCAAAGCCAGAAATTCATTATCAAAAGCTATAAAGAAAACAAGTATTTTGTAAAGTCATAATGATTTTCTTTGTTACACACATAGATATACATCAACCAGTGTTAAAATTCGTATGGAATTCAAGTGATTGGATTTAACAGAATACAGTGGTTGCCCATGTCAAAGGTTACAGAATAAAAATAACTAATTTTTGTAATAATATTAGGTTTTTTAAAGTACATATATTCTGTGTCAAATATTCTAAAGCTAAAATCGAAGGTAATTTGTTTTTAAGACTCTTGTAACAAAGTGATGAATTAATTGTTTTCATTGTTAAGCACTTCATTTATTGTACTAGTTTGTGAATGATTAATACCGATATAAATTTAAACCAGGATAATGAAAAACAACATTTGTACAGGAAAATTATTGTATTCAGTAATGATCGCCACCAAATTCCTTCATTAACAGAGTATTTAATTACTTAAATGTTTTTTTCACTGTATAACCAACTACATGTAAATAAATTTTCATTGTCCTCTGAACTAGCTTATCTTTATTGATGTGAGAGAAAAAATATTATTCAAAAGTAAAATGTCAAAATATGTATTAGGTAAATAAGAGATTGCATTCTTTAACACAAATAAACGCACTATTATCTTAGCCTTAATTTTTGAAGAGAAGAAAATAAACATAACATTATTATATTTTTTTAATGGAGCAAGAGTTTTTGATTCTTAATGAAAAGGAAAAGATAATGATCTTGACATGTCAATTTATATTTATCTCCTTATATTAATTAACATCCAATTAATATACATGTTTGAGTATAAGGACCCCATTGGAAATAAGCCATTGGCTTTCATGGGTTATCCTTGGTATACAAATATAATCTTATGTGAATCATATTTATAAATTCATGTCTTTTAAAAATGATTGATTCCGATATTTTATATCAATTATATTGTTTAATGCCATCTTTTATATATATATATCTTAAATTATATTGTGAATATTGCAACGTATGTGTAGTATACCAAATAAATATCTATCTATCTATCTATCTATCTATCTATCTATGTCACTGACATTTAATAAAACAGTCAAATATAATGTCATTGATGACATCACTTAAAGATATTGTCTTCTTGAATATGATCTGTGAAAAAAATCATTATTATGTTCCCCAAACGAAGTTGGGGAGCATATTGTTTTACTCTGTTTCTTATTAAAGTCTTCCGTCTTCAGCGGAAGACCTTTCTGTTATTCTTAGGTTTCTTTTCCACTATTTTTATTATTGTTTGTTTTTTCCTAACGATTTTGTGCACGCGATTTCTCGAAAACGGCTCGAATGATTTTCATGAAACTTTCAGGCCAGGTAGAGAATAAAAAATGCTAGAAATATAATTTTTTATTTTGATGACGTCACTTCTGGTTTAGAGATTTTCGAGATTTAGTGATTTCAGAGGGTAATTTTGTCCGCAGCACTTCTTGGAAAAGCACTTAGCACAGGAACATGAGATTTTCAGTGATGATAGAGCAAGGAAGTTTATTTGTACTAAGAAGTTTAATTTTTACCAAGTGCCGCACTTCGGCGCTCGCTATGGCCCGAAAAAAGTCGTATCGCGAATTTTAAAATTTTTACCACCTTTTCTACGATATCTTTTTACCTGAAAATATTTTGTTAAAACATATAGAACAAAAGAAGTGTAGAATTTGAAGATGTTTCAATTGATATCTCCAAAAAGGGCTGGCCCCTAATATCAAGGGCCTAGGGGGGCTGAAAGTTTTTCCTATATATCTCAAAAAGTATTGAGAATTAGTAATACATCAAAGAAGCAAAGTTTTTTTGCCGTTCTTGACAAGTTTTTGGGTAACCTATGTCTTTTGGAGCTTGAATATTAATTTTCCGGCCGTCGTAATTACTTCCGGTCTAACCGGAAGTAGCAAAAATGGCTTATTCAAAGCATTTTCGGGCGTTATTTCTCATTTTTGTTAAAAATGAAAGCTACTTCCGGTCAAACAGGACGGAAGACCTACTCGTTGCTTTGCAACGAGCTTTGCTCTAGTTAAGGTCTTCCGTCTTCACGGAAGACCTTATAGTGATTCTACTGTTTCTTATTTAGGGTCTTCCGTCTTCGGCGGAAGCCCTTCTATTATTCTATTGTTTCTTTTTCAGCTTTTCTTATTATTCTTCCTTTTTCTTTTTACAAAATTTCTGCAGAAGATTTCTCAGAGATGGCAAGAGGGATTTTGCTTCAAATTTTCAGGGAAGATGCAGGACATCTGAAGTTAATTCCATTTGAAAATTATTTTAGGAATATTCACTTCCGGTCGGAATTATCGCCCTTTGAAAAATTAAGAGGACCTCCTTGTCTGTAATGGAACTCAAAAACGACTTCAAAGCTAGAAAGTTGAAATTTTCAGGGATGATGAGGACATGTTGCCATATCACCTGGGTCATTGGATATTTTCTGGAAGTGCCTAAGTATGGAAGCTCGGTAGGGGGTCAAAAATTAGGACACGAATTAAGAGTGATTTTTTGAAACATTTTGCATTATATCTTTTAAAGTATAATTATTTTGTTAAAACATACTGAGCAATATTTGTGCAGAACTACAGTATCTTTTTTCTCTTCATATGATATCAAGAAAAAAAAGTGCTGACTCATCACATTAGGGGCCAAAGGGGCTAAAAGTCTTTAACCATAACCCTTGTACAGTCAATATTTTGTTATACATTACTGAACCAAAAATAATTATCTCAACAATCTAAAACTGTATATTATGATTTTTATATCGTATATACATAATTAGGGGCTACAAGGGGCCAGAATGTGAAGTTTTGAAGCTTTATATCTCGAAAGTGAGAAATATTTTTATAACTTATATAGAACAAAAGATGTTTAAAATCATGTTCTAAACAATATGCAACCTTTCATTTTTGGCTTAATGTTCCCATTAGGGAGTTGAAAGGTTGGCCCCTAAATATTTCCATTGTTAATAACTAAAAACAAAAAGAATTTCTAAATAGTTATTGAACAAAAAATGTTTAAAATCACAAGATCTTTAAGATGAAATCCAAAAAAGGGGCTGGGCATTCAAATTAGGGGCCAAGAGGGGCCAAAAGTCTTTTTTGATAACTTTTTAACAGTTAATATTTTGTTATACATTACTGAAGCAAAAGTGTTAATCTCAACAATCTACAACTATATATTATGGTTTTTATTTCATATGGTACATAATTAGGGGCCACAAGGGGCCAGAAAGCTAAATCTTAGATGCTTTATATCTCAGAAAGAGATAATATTTTGATATGTAATATTGAACAAAAGATGTTCAAAATAATGTTCTAAACAATATGCAACATTTCATTTTCCGCTAAACGTTCCCATTAAGGAGTTGAAGGGTTGGCCTCTAAATATTTCTTTTTCTAATAGCTCAAAAACGAAAAAGAATCTCTGAATAATTGTTGAACAAAAAATGTTTAAAATCCTAAGAGCTTTAAGATGGAATCAAGACGAAGGGGCTGGGCACTCAAATTCAGGGGCCAAAGAGGGGCCAAAAAGTCTTCAATTGTAACTCTTTATCAGTATATATTTTATAATACATTACTGAAGCAAAGATGTTTATCTCAACCATCTACAACTATATATTATGGTTTTTATGTCGTATGGTACATAATTAGGGGCCACAAGGGGACAGAATGCTAAATCTTTGATGCTTTATATCTCGAAAGGGAGAAATATTTGATAAGAATATTGAACAAAAGATGTTCAAAATTATGTTTTGAACAATATGCAACCTTTCATTTTTTGCTAAACGTCCCCATTAAGGAGTTGAAGGGTTGGCACCGAAATATTTCTTTTGCTAATAGCTCAAAAACGAAAAAGAATTTCTGAATAGTTGTTGAACAAAATGTTCAAAATCTTAAGAGCTTTAGATGATATAAATAAAAGAGCCAATTCCTAAAATTAGGGGTCGTTAGGGGCCAAAGCCGATTTTTTAAGTCTTTAATGTTCATTGTCTTTTTACAGATTGTGGAAAATCATTATTTTAGAATGAAAATCTCAATCAAAATCTTATCTCGTCTCATCAAGAATTGGACGGAAGACCCACTCGTTGCTCGCAACGAGATCGTATATTAGTTTAAGGTCTTCCGTTTCCAACGGAAGACCTTATTGTTTTCGTTCGGTTTCTTTTTCCCTATTATTATTATTTTTCTTTCTTACCGATTTTTGTGCAAGCGAGTTCTCGGAAACGGCTTGGTCGATTTTCACGAAACTTTCAGATCTGATAGATATTGGTCTGAACCTTATTGGAAATTTTTTATAAGTACGTGTCACTTCCGGTCGTGAGATATGGACGATTTACTGATTTTAAAATGGTCAGCTTGTCCGGGCAATCACTAAAAAACGAATGAAGATATTGACTTGAGATTTTCAGTGAAGGTAGAGGAAGGATTGCTTACTTGCTTTTTTGAGTCTATATCTTTCCAGTACAAGAGGCTTTGAAGCTCGCCTGAGCTAATTATAATTATAATATTTCTGACCATCAAATTTTGTGCACGTGATTTCTCGAAGACTACTGCATGGATTTTTATGAAATTTGCAGGAACAATGTGTTGCTATCTGCAGTTACTATATCCTGGAGATTTTTTGGAAATTTTCTTTCTGGTTCCAAGTTACGGACAATTTTCTGATTTTAAATTGACATTTTGTTCGTGGATAATCTTAAGAACGGTTAAAGATATCACTGTGGAACTTTAGGATTATGAGTATCGTGATAAGAACTATCGAAGACGCGATCTTTTGTATGTCGTCTCTACTTCCTGTCGTAACGACATGCAAAGAAAAAAAAGTCAAATTTTTAAACTTTTTTGTTTTTCAATATTTTCAAATCATATTAGTATGGTTGATAGAAACATTTCTCATTAGGCTGAATATATAATTTGTTTGTAAAATGATGAATTCGAACTCGAGATATTAACATTCAAAAGTCTGAAGCATGATTTAATGGCGGCGGTCTCTGTAATTTCCGACATTTCGCAATAGGGGTTTACAGAGGCAGCTAAGTGTTTGCTTGAACGAAAGTAACATAAGGATAAATGAAATGTGTAGGGATACTTGGATTGTCACGCTCACAGGTTCGTTGCAATTCGGTGTCAAACTACATTTATTATCCCAGGTCTACTTACAAGTCTTCTTTAATTGGTTTTGGTTGTTTCTCAAAGTAGAAATAGAAAAGAATTGATGTGCAAACGAAGTACAATATCTATATCTTTTATTTTGCATCACGGTACCACATAGCTTAAATCATAGTTATAAGTAATAGTTTTTCAAGAATGTAGTAAGTAAAAATCGTGACCACTGTTTTCCCATGCACACTTGTGTCATATTAAATCAATAGAAAGGACAACTGTTACAATAAGAAAATATTTTATTTTTAAAGATAACAATTTTTCAAAGACCGTTTAATTGACCTATATAAACATTTTATTTTCTCAATGCAAGTTATTGAAGATAATAGAATCTTACCTTCTTGACCCTCGTAGGGCGATCGAGGCATTTTTTTTCGGTGAAACATACCACCTTTTTCATGAAAGTGTAAGTAATAGGCATAGTCAACTTTCGTGATTGAAAACTGAAAAATTACCAATTAATAGCTGTTTCGCTGCTTTAGTGTTATTTGCTTATATACGATATGTTACATGTGTGTGTTATACTTTCCACACCTCAAAATTTTCTAGGCGATAGGAACGCTCTTTTGTTATTTGATTGAAGCTATCTCACCTATTTAAATGAACATTCCAAAGAGAAATTCGGTAAGATTTACTCGTTGTGTTTGGCGCGAAATTATGAATAGTGACCCTTCTTTCATAATTCCAAGACAGATTATGTTCAGAATTATATGTACATACAAGTGAAGTATGAGTAGTTGTTCAATAGCGTAATCGATAAGCGTATTGGATTTTCACGCTCGTGACCCGTTTCAATTCCCAATGTTTCCAAAATATGTTTAATCCATTTTCAGCTCGATTTTATGGGTTATTTTTTGGAATCGGACGGAAGACCTACTCGTTGCTCAACAATGATTTATCATTATTATTATTTTTATTCTTTTTTTTTAGACAAAATTTTGTGCAGGCGATTTCTCGTAAAGTATTCGATACGGATTTCAATGAAAAATTTCAGGAATTATAGGTCATTATATGAATTTTATATAAAATTCATTTGGAAAATTCGGTACCAGTGCCAAGTTATGGGCAATTTCCTGATTTTAAAATGCAATTTTGTCTTTGAGTGTTCTCGAAAACGGCTAAAGATGTTAACTGGAGACTTGTTAGAGATGATAGACCATGAGTTATAGATATGCAATTTTGACTTCGTTTTGCGTCGTAAGTACTTCCAGGTCGCTACAGGAAATAAAAATGGGATAACTTTCAACTTTTTTTGTTTTTCAATATTTTTCTTTGATATAATTAATGGTAATTAAGACCCTACTGGAAGGGCCTAATATATAATTTATCTAAGAATTGATCAATCCACACACTAGATATTCGCATTTAAAAATATGAAGCGTGTCCAAGATGGCGGCGGTCTCGGTAAACTCCGCCATTGAGCAGAGTGGTTCTAAGAAGGTCACCTGAGCGTTTAGATGAACGAAACTTCTACAAAAAGATTTATGAAATGTCAAAGGATTCATTTGATTGCTACATCGCAATTACGTTTGCGTGGATTATACTTTTAACGTCGGTTTCCTCAAACTTCTATTGAAATCGCTTTTGTCTGCATCTCAAAGTAGAATACAACCTGACTACAAGTGGAAATACGATGACTTCAGCCTTTTATTTTGCACCAGGGAAAACTTATCCTAAACCATGGTTATAATACTTTTCAAAAAAACTTGCCTGACTTAATATTCACTATGTTTCTGAAGTATGACTTGACTTCTGTTTATTTTACTTTACCAGGCTTGTGACATATTAAATGAACAGAAGAGACAAATTTTTCAAAAAACATTTTTAAAAGATTGTTTATTAAAGGTTATATGAATATTCTTGTAATAAATGCAAGTTATTGACATAAATAGTATCAGATTCCTTGACCGTCGAGAAGACGTGATTTTTTTTTCATGAACGTGTAACTCATCTCCACTTTGGGGGTCAACAGGATACAAAATTCGTCGGAAAATTTTACCGAATTCACAGCTTTATTGTTACTTGGCCGTATACGAAATTATTTTTGTGTAATGTGATAAATATTCCCGTACTTTCTAACGCTCGAAATTCTGGTTATGAGAACATACACATTTCTAATTTTCATTAAAGCTATCACATCCATTAAATAAATCAAACATTTCAAAGGAATAGCGTTCACAAGACTACTTGTGACGTTTGGCACAAGAAACTGATCGCATGACCCAACTTAGTCGTAGACAAATGGCGACAATAGTACAGAAATATATAACATTGGCATGCCTGTATATGGAGTTGCATGGGATAAAAAGTTGAATGCATATCGAAAAAAGGAAAGAAAACTGTATCATCTGTTCATCATTAATAGATTATCTATCCTAAAAATTACTGTTAAAATTCAAGTTCACAAATTCCGATGTGATCATCTTGACAAAAGTTTGGCAAGCTGGCTGTCATTTTACAATTCCATACTGAATTTTTAAAAAAAGTAATGTATGTTGAATGAAAAAAAGCAATCTCGAGATATTCGAATGTTAAATTTGAAGCGAGTTCCAAAAGGCTTAATGGGTACCGCAATGGATTTTCACGACCCGGATTGGATTTCCGTATGTCCGATTTTTTTAAATCACTTTTTAGTTTGATTTTACATTCTTTTTTTTTCTGAATCGGACAGGAAGAACCTCTCGTTGCTCGCAACGAGTTCAGTTGCTCGTTATTATTATTTTTCTTCTTCTTCTTCTTCCTGGGTACTTTTTTCTGCCCGGGAGTGATCTTGTAAACTGTTCGTCCGATGTAGGTAAAACCTTTTAAGGGTCAGTAGACATGTTATGTAGATTTGTGGAATCAAGGTCATTTTGCGCGCACGTGCTTGCAAGAGCGTGCACGTGCAACACGTGAAATGACTAATATAATGGATATTGGCGTAACTTTTCTATTTTTTATGAATTTTTTTGAAACTCATAATGTAAGGATATATTAGAAGTATCAACAATGACATGCATCAATATCGCAAGATCTCACGCGCATGCACGTGCGCTTCGCTCTGATTGGCTGAAACTAAGTCTCAATATCTTTTCTTGCTTTTGTCATAATCTTTTGAAATTTTGAACATAGTCCTACATTATGAAGATCTACAGCATGATATAAAAGAATTTTCATGAAAGCATGCGCATGCAATGCTGTAATGTGATTGCATTAAAACTTTAAATGGCTATATTTCCTTTGTTTTTTGACAAAATGCTTTGAAATTTAAAACATAGTCATGCATTAGGATATCTTACAATATGATATAGAAAAAAATCTGATCACTAAATTTGAAATGGCTATAACTCCCTTGTTTTTCAACCAAACAGGATGGGATTTGGAGCATAGATATATATAATACACTTCTACAAGAAAGTGTGGTCACCATGCACATGCATACATGTGCGTGTACGTGCGCTGCAATCTGATTGGATGAAGCTTTCAAAAGATATAACTCCCTTGGTTTTCAACCAAACGTGGTGAGTTTAGAATATATATAGATGTAATGGACTTCTACAAGAAGGTATGGTCACCTTGCTCATGTATGCATGCGTGATGAAATGGGTAAAATAAAAAAAAACTTGAATGAGATTTTTTTTTATACTTTTGGATTAAATACTTTAAATTTTTCATATTAAAATATATAAATTTTGTAGACAATATGATATGGTCATCACGCACATCATTCACATGGCAAGTTAATATAAAATTTGAATGAACATGTACACTTTCGGGTGAACGTTGTTAAAGTCTCAAATGGATAGAGTTTGTCTTATTTAATTACCTTACAGGGAATATGACTATAAAAGGGAGTTTGGGGGGCTTTGGGGAACTTTAACTCCCCGTTACAATTAGCACAAGTTTTTTTTAATATGCTAAACACGAATATCCCTCCTTAAGTTATGTGTTGTTTTACACACATTGTTCACAATACGTATGGATGTTTTATGCCTGTGCAATTAGGATGTTGATTAGTCCCAATTAAAAAGGGAAACGATTAATTCCCGCCACTTGGAAACCAAATTGTCCTCACCTACGTAAAATTTTGGGGAAGGCCAGACTACATCTAAGTTAAAGGGTTACTTTTTGAATTTTTATGTGGGGGCCCCATGAATGAAAGTTTAAGGTAAAAACCCGGAAAATTAAAAAATTTAGGTGTGTCTTGAACATAATCTTGTATGATTTGCTTTTGATGATGGAACATAGTGAAAAAAGGTGTTTAAATGGTGAATGCAAGTTTTTTGTATCAATGAAAACATTTCACTCTATTTCATTTCATCGATTGATTTTTTTTAACATATATAGGACTGAGTAAAACGAATAATAAGTTACCAGTGAAAAACTATTTTAATAAATAAATTGTTTAATTGCACTGTAATGAATAGTAAAGTAAGCCATTTTTTCTTTATTTGATATAATCTAAATAAATATTTCAACCTAAAATTTTAGGGTTTTTTTGTATTTTTACGATGCATTATGCAATCTAAAAATCAATCATCAAAACCGTTCGACCACATTAAAGGTTATTCATGTTGAAACAACTTTAAATTGCATATTTTTCGTGAATATTTTGCATTTTGTTTATATGAAATTATTGACCATTTTGTCCAATGCATGAAATTGTGAATTTTTTTTATTAAATTTCAGTTAAAAATCACATAGTATAATTTGATTCAGAATGATTTTTTTACAAGATAACAATAATTATTTAGATTTTTTTCATCTTAAATGACTACAAATTGATTATCTTTACGATAAACTGAGCTGCAATGAAAAATGTAGAAATTTTTTTTATATCAACTCAATTCCATAAGTATAAATATATAGTATGAGACATCTTTTAATTATGACTTACTTTATTTGTATTAAAGTATATATTCTTATCGTTCTTAGAATTTCTTTTGTTATGTCAGGGACTACGTACCTACGTTTTTATGTGCTTTATGTATTAAATACATGAACACAGGAAGTTCTTCTTACAATACTAACTACAATAATAAACTTTCCAATTTTTTAACAAGCAACTTAGCTTTAAGTGGGGGCAAATACATTTTGTTTCTACATATACTGTACCAGAATATATTGTGAAGAATCATGAAGTGAACCGTTTATATCTTCATTTAACTGAGAGAAAAACTTATCTTAGCCGTACAACTACAATATTATGCATTGAGAAGTAATAATTCCTTGAAGACCCCCAAGCCACATAAGCCTGTATTTCAGTAGTATGAACCCTTTCAGTTTTAACTGACTGTAAAAGAGAAAATTGGAAGCCCAGTAACATAAACTTATTTCCCAGCACATTTAAGTCTGTAAAAAGGAGGGGCTTAATTTATACGGGAAATATTAACTTAAACATCACACAAAAATATCAGTTCTTTAAAATGCCACAGAATGAAATGATTTGTAATTTTGAACTGTACCTGAGAATTAAACCAAATTGAAGATTGCTGTAACATGCTGTTTTGTAGTTAAGTCAATCCCACCTAGCAATGTATAGACTTGCCAGTGTGATTTCATTTCGTAAAGTTTGACGCAATTTGTTTCCAGTGAGATATAATAGCAGTTTAGGAAGAAAATAACCTTCTTGAAGCATTATATAATAGATATTGTTAGGATTTACAAATTCAATATGCATTCCTATAATTTAATTGAAGTAGCATCTTACCTTTTAAAACTTGTACACATTTACCACCAATACAAATGCTATCCTCAGTACAGACGTTGTTTAAGCAATTGCCCGCCAAGTGCTAGAAGTGAAATCAACCCATAGTTGTGATTCGATTCGTTTAATATGTAATTAAATGCATTTCAGTGAAAATGATTCAATTTGTTTTCTTACCACTGGAAAATTTTCCCGTTCGGCATGAAAGGTCATGCCGTTAGTCATTAGACTGATGTCATGCTTGACGATAAACTTTGAGTTTAGCCGACATATCTTTCTTCTTGTATCCAATCCACTGAGAGACACAATTTAAACTTAAAACAAATCATCATGCACATTGCAATGTCGGCATTTCTCAAAAGGTTAAAACCTGGATGTAGGAATTTTTATAATTGCTAATGAGCAAAGATTTGGGGTCGAATGGAGCGGAGCACTGAGAGTAGCACGTCTGTAACAGAGCAAGGAATTGTCCAAAACGATAGAGACTGATCATCGTAAGACTTTTAAAGTGTGCCTTAAAACGATATCTTTGTCAAATTGAGCGATCGGTTCTACCAAAACAATCGACTATCTCAATTGTCCTTCTCTCTGTAAAATATATAGCAGTGCGTAAGGATTGTCTATTTATAATTAATGAGGTAACACGTGATTGTTTTTGTTAATATATGTCCTCCCTCTGATCTGACCATTTTAAACTTTTTA
>NW_026918691.1:0-149186 GCF_032062105.1 Saccostrea cuccullata | reverse complement strand
ACTTTCCAAGTCAGCAATACCTTTAAATTTTTCCACAGTATTTCCATTTATTTCCACATGCTTATCACGATCCAGTAATGCTACACAAAGAAGATTAATTGATTGACAAAAGTTCCGAAATTTTGCGGCGTTTTCACACCCATGAACAGGGATAATTTGATAACTTGTTATTTCCAGAATTTCTCTTGAAACCGTTGGACTGTCGTTCTTTTGGCGTAACTTGTCAAAGAGAATTTGCACAATTTCTCGGTCAGTTGGGCCTTCGACCAATAAAATTTTCGTTCCAAACAAAAGGGTCCTAAATGTTTCAATGGCGTGAACTTTGGAAAGTTCGCTATTAATTGGTAACCTTTTCACGCCACAAACGTACTGGTTTTCGTTTTCCTCTGATTTTTTTCGGAAGAAAATATGTGTTTCTTACGGATAAGGTATCAATAAAATATGGACTATGTGACGCAACAATTATAGTTTTGTGAAAACCTTCTTCATATAAGACTCTTTTTAAACGCTCAATCATCTGTGGATGCATTCCCCTGTCTGGCTCCTCTAAGCAAAGAGTTTGGATGTGTTTGTGTGCAAGAAGTAGAGAAACCTGTTTAGCTTCTAGTATTCCTACCTAGGTCTTCAACAGTGGATAGAATGGAGAATTACCTTGTTTTACACGAATTATTGTATATCCTGTTTTTATCTTTCTCTTTTTTAAAAACAAATTCTTGTGGAGATGTTAAATCTGTGAAAATGTTCTCTTCTCTTTTTAAGTCAATCAATTCTTCGTTATCCAAAAGTGTTGATATAATTTCTGCATGTTCGCTTGCTTTTAAATAATTTTCTTCTTTTTTGTCTTCTCCAATTCGTGTGCTTTTTGTCCACTAAGACGTTTGCGGGATTTTTTTGTGCGCATCTTTCTGCGCAATCGAAGCTCTTCAATCGAAGGAGTCTGGTAAAATGGGAAGGAATGTTGGTAAAATCAGGTGGCAAATGCTGGCCGGGCCAAAGGACAATTATAATTTATGAAAGGCATATCATTTTCTTTGTTTTTATAAAAAAAGAATAAGATAATAAAATTTTAATTTATCTGAAAATTTCAGTTCAATTATATAGGTATTTTGTAAGAAATTTGAAAAAAAATAAAATGTGCCCGGTTGTAAAAAGGTGCCTCATTTTACCAGGACACACAAAGATGGCGCCGTAGAGATCTGACATCGTCTGTCAAGCGGTCGAAACATGTTGAAAATGACTGATCGCGATCGAGTTGGGGGGAGATTTGTGAAAAAGGGTACAATGAATAGAAGATTAAACATGATGAAGATACGTGAGGCTACTGTGTAAGTATACATTGATATAAGAATTACACATTTTTTGTCCTTTCATATCGATTACTTTATCAGCGTTTTTATCAGCAACAGTGATGCATTTGATCTTTTGTCTTACAAAATGAGGCTATTGAGTAGCTATTGACATTTGACAGTATGTGAATTACATGGACTAATCACAGTAATTCGCAGACCTGGTTCAAAATTTGCATCTGGGTTGAACTTGCAGACTAAATATAAAGCTTATGTTTTTGATATTCAGCAGTAAAACAAAACACAACTTGGGTATTTATACAAATATTGATTTATAAATTTATAAATTTTATTACTAAGACTAGGTTGTTGTTTACTTTCAGGACTCAAAATGTTGCACAAACAGAAGGGCACACATGTGAATCGAATGATGAATCATGGAGAAAAGGGAGGCGAATCGTTGAGTTGGATCATATGGCGAAACAAATGAACTGTTGGGATTGTGGGCACACACTGACTTTAAATAACATCGTAAATGAAAGGCGTCAAGGGTTTGCTTCAAACCTGACTATTACCTGTGAGTGCGGTGTTCTGAATGAAGTAACAACTGGCAAGTCACACACAAGTTAATAAACGCGGACCTGCTGTGTTTGACATAAACACAAAGGCAGCTTTAGGTATTGATAGTTTATATACCATTATAGTCAATATTTAAATATAAAAATAACAATAAAAATTTTATGTGATAAAATTGAATACGTTGATTGACAGACATTTAGCAACAATTGATCATTATAGTAGAGGGTGGGGCACTGTCATGATTAGCAACTGAAAATATGGGCAAACTTTATCTTGCTAAGAAGAATTTACTTGTTTATTTATTATTCTGTTTTACCTTTTTTCTTGTATGTACCTTATTGCAGCTGAAGTAAGTAAAACCGTAAGCTTGTAGTAGTTCTACCACTATTTATAGTAGTGCTAACCATACATCTATCTGTTGTAAAATTACCGGTATACTGGGTAATAGCTACTTAGACAAGAATGTCACGCTTTATACCCTCCTTTTGTGGTGCTTGGTACTAACAATTTTGTAACCCTTTGCACTCCTTCTGTGCTACATGTAAAACCTATATTTCATTGATATATTTCTAACAGCTTGCCTACTAGATTAGAATAATGACTCTTTTATCACTTTTATAAATGTAGCTTTGATAGAAACAATTATTTAAAAGCTATATTGAATTTAATTGTTTGATTTGAAAATATGTAATTGCTTTCCTATCATAAGAAAACTTTAATATTCCTTTATATCATTATCAGCCATAATTTCTACCAGTAATTTGTTGTTTTTGATTTTTTAACATTCTTCATATGTGTTGTTATTAGACTGACATACGATTAGATATATATAAAGTGACCTTAAATTATTATACAGGTATGCTTCATAGTGGATCCGGGCACACACAGGTCACCAACTTTATGTCTTCCATAGAGATAGAGGGTATGCACCATAGAACTATGAAAGCCCGTGAGTGTGAAGTGGAGCCACATATCCAATCTGTTGCCCAGCAGTCATGCAGTGAGGCCTTATTGGAGGAAATACAGGGCAATGTATCAGCAAGAAGGTACATGCTATATGGTTTTTATATACCCAAAAGATCATGTTATGCCAAAGTGTCCATCATCTCCATCCTCTATAACACACTGAAATGACAGGTTTCCATACTGTTTCAAGTTCTGTAGGTCAAAGATCAACTTCACACTGATAGGTCCAAATTGGGGCTGGTTTATATATAACCCTTAGGCCAGATTTGATTACATGCTAAAGTGAGCTAGGATAAGCACAATTTATAAAAAAAAAGGAAGTGCTGTTATGAATAATTGATGACTCACTCTTATACTTTTGCTATAAAATATATACCGGTATACATTATTTCTTACGAGTCTTAAAATGAGTTTTCTTGTTTCCAGTGTAAATGAATCCAATGACGGTCAGCAGGCTCGCAGCTCTGGGGAGTTTAAGTACGACATGGGATGGCAGAAGCGTGGGTCAGGAAGGGCCTATAACAGTAAATCTGGAGTGGGAACATTAATCGGCAACAAGTCCGGGAAAATATGTGGCTTTGGTGTTCGATCAAAGGATTGTCGCAAATGTTCCTTTCATACAAATATGGGGAAAACTCCTCCAGAACATAAGTGCTGTAAAAATTGGGAGGGCTCGTCAAAAGCAATGGAGAGTAACGTTGCAGTTGAATTAGTGAACAAAATTGAAAAAGAAAATGTTGAAGTATCAGTGTTAGTTATGGATGACGACTGCACAACAATGGCACGAATCAATGAAGAAATTCCACATCCGGTGATCAAATGGAGTGACATTAGTCACACTAAAAAGCATCTTGGTAACAGTTTATACCAACTACAAAAGAAACACAAGAATTTCAACAACAATTGTGTCAAGTATTTTCAAAAATGCTTCTCTTACGCTATTGTACAAAATAAAAATGATACAGAAGCATTAAAGAAAAACCTAAAGCAAATAGTGCCACATGCTTTTGGAGAGCATGACCAGTGTGACTCAAAATGGTGTACTTATAAAACTAATCCTGAAGAGTTCCGCCACAAGTCCCTTCCATCTGGAAAAGATCTACAGGGTGATGAATTAAAAAATGACCTGAACATTATATTTGAAACATTTATCAATAATGCTCACAAGATTTCCCCTGCTGCATCTACTAGAGATGTTGAATCATTCAATAATTCAATTGCTGCAAAAGCCCCCAAAAGACTGCACTATTCTTCATCATCTAGTTTGCAAAATAGAGTTAGTTGTGCAGTAGCAGAGAAAAACATGGGCTCAACATACGTCAACAAAGTTAACGAACTGGTGGGTGTTTCGCCTGGACGAGTTTTTCAAAAACTTGCAGAAAAAAAAGACAAAACGCGCAAACGCAGACTCGCGTATGAAAATACAAGAGAATTCAAAAAAAGAAAACTTGAAAGAAAATTAAAAAACAGTACCATGAATTCCGCTTCTCAAATTCGGGAAGGAGTAACTTATCAGTCATCTGTTGATTTGACACAATCTGACGGCGAGTTTGTCAAAGAAATACCTGCTCCAAGCATTGTACCAACTGTCACTCCATGTATATTACCAAAGAAATATACCTTTGTGTATTGTGACATCGAAACAACATCTCTTAATAAAACGTGTGATATCATTCAGATTGCGGCTGTTTCAGAAAATGGCAAGTTTTCGAAATACATCTTACCTAGTCAACGAATTTCAACAGCAGCTTCTCAAGTCACTGGACTGACTGTTCATGGAAATGTTTTGCATTTGAATGGTACTCCTGTAACATCCGTTTCATTGCAACTTGCATTGGCATCATTTCTGGCATGGTTAGATGATCAAAAGCCTTGTATTTTTGTAGGACATAATTTCTTGAGGTTTGATTTACCTAGGGTCTTACGAAATTTTGAAATTTGTCATTTTCTTCATGCTTTAGAACCAGTTGTATTAGGTGTAGTAGACACACTACTTCTGTTTAGAGAAGTTTATCCTGGTCTGGAAAAATATTCACAAGAGTTTCTTGTTACATATTTTTTAAATGAAAACTATGCAGCTCACAATGCTGAGGATGATGTTCTTGTTCTTCAAAAACTTGTTCAACATGTAAAACCGTGCACTGAAGTTCTTGTACGCCACAGTTCAAGTATGCATACCTTGGTTGAGAAGTACCTTTTTGACAAAATTGTAGATAAAAACTTAAACACCTTGTTAGTTTTATGCAATGATAAGATACTTTCAAAGCAAATGTGTAAAAAGATTGCTGAAAGTGGATTAAACTTAGGTCATCTAAAACTTGCTCACACCAGAGGTGGTTTAAAAACACTCTTGTCTGAAAAATTCGATGGGAAACCTCGAGTAACATCAAAAAAATGTTTACTTGAAAAAGTAAATAAGTATTTTGAAGACAAACAGTAAGGCAAAACAAATTTTAGCTGAATGTAACAATAGACATTAGACGTTTAATTGGCTGTATTTGTACATGTATAGTTTTTTTGCATCTTAGTTTTACAAGCTCTGTATAGCTGTAAACATTTGAATGTATATATGGCCATACCAATTAGAAAAGTAAATAATATTTCTGTAGTTTTTTAATTTCAGCATTTAAGGGACATTATCCCTCTGCTAAGAAGGATAACTTCTTTTTTAAATTTTTCACAAATTCATCATAGATCTAATGTAAATTTGTAAATAAGAAAAACAAAACCCTGTATGTAACCTGCATTATACCACGTTGTATAAGGTTTTGTATTTGGTTTTAAAGTCATTGTTGTGTTCATGAAAATCAATATTAGAAATTTAAAATTTCCATAGTGAAATTTAGAGGAGAGGGTCAGGACCCCTTAAAGAGGAATTTCAGATGTAATATGTTGCATTGGGGTTTTTTTGTAATTGAAATCAAAATCTAAGAAAAAATGTATGTTTTTCTTATGTTGATGCATATTTTACAACCTCTGACATTGAAAAACGTCTAACATCGTGCTAGCAAATGTTGTTTTATTTACTAAATGAATATGATGACCCCCATTTTTCTTTATATCATTATTATCAGTATACTTAAATGTACAATATGTATGAATTTAAAAAAAAATAAATTCGTCAAACTTTTTTTATTGACTTTTTAATGCGTAAATTGTATAAATTATGCGAAAACAATGTACATTTGGTTAGATAAATGATAATTTGAAAAATGATATTCTGTTTGTGTTTTTTCTTATATTCAATCAATATCTGAATTCAACATCTTGTTTGTAGTGTATACTGACTTGTATGATAAAATGAAAAAGTTAGAACTCTGATAAATATATAAAAAGTAGTATATTTTTAAGATAGTGTGTAATTGAAAAATGGTCAGAATTTCACTCAATAATTGATTAACGGTCAGTTTTAAAAATTCTTCACAACAAAAAAACTAATCTGATAACCATACCTTTTCTTTTTATATTTGCATAAAGCATACTCTAAGGAAGGAAATATGTAAAAAAAAAAAAATAAATTCGAAAAAAAATAAATTCGGAAAAAAAATTATAGAAATCGTATTTATTTCTTTAGGCATGGCATCTTCTGATCAGCTCCAAAACAGTGCTTTTTCCACAAAAGCTTGCTCCCACGAAGAGATAAAAACTATTTCTCTCAGACTCAAATAAAATGATATGTTTTTCCTTGAAATGGACAAAATTGCAGAACTATTTGCTCAGCATCTGAAATGGTTTAAAAAAATTATTACATCGATGTGCAGGATTTTTAAATATTAGAGAATGGAAAATATATTTACCAAAATGATAGCTGCAGATCTGTAGCTATCCGAAAAAATATATATTGATAGACCCGGATAGCTACAGTGCCACCCATTGAAAAAACTGTATATTTATTGCGCACAAAAAAGTGCGCTCGGTTCTAGATTATTTCTTCCAAATTCTTACCTCAATTGCAAAAGAGGGAAGATTTAAAAAAGGTTTCTCTCTCCTCTATCAAGTACATTCGTAGTTGACATCGTAACGAAGCATATTCCAACTCAAATTTGAAACCAAAATGGCAGTATAAATGATCAAAATGTTCGATGATTACAATATCAGGGTCAGGAGGACTATTAAAAACAATAATGACGAAAGTTTTGTTGTGGAAAGAGTCAAAGAATATGTTAGGAACACACGGTTTGTAATATTTTGAGATTACAGTTTTAGGAACATGGAGAAATAAATCGAAAACCGAGCGCACTTTTTTGTGCGCAATAAATATACAGTTTTTTCAATGGGTGGCACTGTAGCTATCCGGTCTATAAATATATATTTTTGCATAGCTACAGATCTGCAGCTACCAAAATGAAAGAAAACAATAAACATTCACAATGGTCCATTTATGTATTAAAAATAAGTTATATTCCGGTATATTTCTGGTGGTAAAGATTTTTAAGCTTTGATTCCGACTGAAGCACGGATAAGCAGTGTACACACACAATGATTTACACCTCAAATTTGACTAGAGTTTTGCAATGAATGGACGTATAGACTGCTTTATTATAATATTATGTTAAGAAATCTAAGTTTGGTCATTATTCATATGCTACCTATATTTTTCAACATTATAGCAACCCCCCCCCCCTAAAAAACAATCAAACAAAAAAATATGTTGTATATATTTAAACAATAAACTATTTTTAAAAGTAGGTCAAATGTTAACAATTCCTTAGTGGGTAACTATGGTATCTCAAATGCCAACGTGTATGCAAAACAATGTAAGTAAAAATATTAAATCTTTACCCATTGCAGTTCTTAAAAAATATAGATATGACAGACGGACAAATGCTAATATAAAGTATTTAATATGTATCGTTTTTTCAGCTGGCCATACAAAAAAGACTGGACATAAGCCCCTCCAATAGAGCAAGTATAATGTGCAAAGAGTTATGGTTTGATAAAAATAACATAAGACCCAGGGCTATATATGATATTCGTGTTATGGTTTATACCACAACAAAGCGGAGGGGTGTCACTGGGTGAAATGGAATATACACCCCAAACCCCAACTGTTCAATGGAATACTTAAGATTCTTGCGAGGGACAGAGACCCTGTGTCTGGTGTACTACATGTAGATACGCTTTTAGGTGCAGATAACCATTGAATAATTTAATTCTGGTTGTAACGCTGTTTTTGATTGGATAAAAATTTATTTTATATAGTATAAAATTGGTTGCCTACGTCACAATGACTTGCGTCAAAAACGTATTAATCCGCCTGACGTTACATTCAAATGTTGTACAAATTGAAGTCATTTTGTTGGAACAATCGTTTTTTCTTACATCAAATGAATGAAAATTAAATTATAAGCAATGAATTTACAAGCTACCCATTTTATACGGTATAAACTGGGTTGGAACAGTTTACGCTTTTTTATAAACCGCTTAGCGGTTTATAAAGCGTAAACTGCCCCAACCCAGTTTAGAATCTATACCGTATAAAATGGGTAGCTATTAAATTTATTCCTTAAATAAAAGAAGTGGTAATAGTAATTGCCTTACCAATAACATGTTTGATAAAGGGTGATGAAACATGTGACATCTGATGGTACTAGGTCAGGATTGATAATAAAGCTAATTTTTAGGCATGCAGTTGCATGACTAAATGGAATGATAGACAAAAGATCTTTTACCTGGCAGCAGCATTGAGAGGCGAAACACAAACAGTTCTATAAGGAACATGAAAGCAGAGAATGCTTGTGCATACAGATTCGTGTGAGTCTTAAGATGCTTGCTATAGATTCGCACCGACAAATCATACGAACTTTGCAAAGGCATGTTAAAGAAAAAGCATCGGAGGCCAAAACAGAAATGTCAGAACACCGACTAGCATATTTAGTGTATCTAACAGCAACACGCGTACGTGTGGTTACAGAAATGTTTTTAATATATTCGATCAGTGCATACTATTAGTGCAAGATATATTACTGTAGTCAGCGGCGACTCACACAAATTGTTCCGACGAAAATAGTTCCATCATTAATAAGTAGATACAACATAATTGTTCATGATAAGAATAATGTTGTGTATGCCATACGTAAAAGAAACCAAAATTAATGTTAATTTTTCTTCCAAAGATCACTTTCCCCCCTAAATGCAAATAAAAAATGTTAATATTCCTACGCTCGCTCCCTCCTCAGCTTTTTTTTTCTATTTAAACATGTTTGATAACAGAGAATATATAGGTCATTCTTCGGTTGATATTTTTTCACTGATGAACCGATTATACTAATATCAACAACTGTAGTAAAATCATGTTAATTGTTCGTTAATTATCATATAGTTTCATCTAAGAGAAAAAATAATCATTCTGTGTGTTTAGTATATTAAATGACGGAATTTTCAATCCCTGAGCAGATTCCCGCACGTGTGTAGACAAACTACACATCGGGAGAGTACCTGTAAAATGTGTAACAAAACCCGAACTGGCCGGGGATTTCTAAACTGACAGTCGTTCAATTTTTATGAATCAAAATTTGTATTCATGTGATCTAATTATGAAAAAAGTTCTGCCTGCCATCGTAACTTCTCTGTTTTCGGGAGTCCGTTTGACAACTCGACGCACGTGTGTATAAACCAAGGCTAACTGGTCTTGCGGATATACATGTGGGTATGTGTACTGTTTGTTAGCATGGTTAGAAGACTACTGATCGTAATGCTACGGACTCACGAAATACACAAGTTCTATAACTAAACAGTGCAGTTTTATTTTTATAAACGTCATTAAACACTGTTAAACATATTAAATCTAAAAGTCGAATATCTCTGGATATGGGGTAACCCATATCTATTCTTGTTTATAGACCATTTTGTTAAATGCCTTTTCCTGACTTTTATATGCGTCCTTAAATGAGGCAGTTCGGAGAAACGGTGTAGAAGGAACGATGTTTATTATGCCAGACAAGCATTAATTGAATAACACGCCATCAGAAGCTGATACCTTTTTTAAACAATTATGAGATGAACTTCAATTGTCACTAAAAGTCCATTTAAGGTTTATTGCCTCCAGGCCTGATCCCACCTCTAAAGTTTCAGAGGTCCGTGTTTGCCCTGCTCCTATTTTGTATTGTTTTATGGACCTGTTGTTTTAAATTCTGTTCGTTATCTTCATATGTTTCATACATGTTCAGACAAAGCAATTTAAATTAAACTTAATGTATTACCATGCTGCGTTGAAAATGTCTTGGTCGTAATAGCCCTTTCAAGTCGTATATTCGAATTTTCTGGGTTTTACCTTACATAGTTACATGTATATATATCGAATTATAAATATCATTAACGATTTAAACAAAAGGTCATTACTTAGACCGAATTAACTTATCATACATATTTTGTTTGATTATAAAATACATGGTACTCAAAAGTTTTTTTTCCCATTAAACGAAGGCAACAGCGATTCTTGCTCCAAAATGTAAATATCATTGTCTATGAAGAGTTTTTCCTTCAGAAAGGTTTATGAAAGGTTAATGATGTTTAAATTATTTATATTAACCCCTTTTTATATATTGATTTAAATATAATTTCCATTAAATCTCTTAAGCTTTAAAAAAGCATTTTTCATGGGTGTTTTCGTTATTTGTATCGGGATCGGTGTCGAATGCTGCTCTGTTTAATAGAGCCCTATGTTCTTTTTGATATGGATGCTCTGCTTTATGTTGCCCTTAATTGTTTTATCAATTTACTCAATCCTGGTACTCTTTTTTAAAAATTATTTTCACAAACTTAGCAGCGATGGCAATACATATGGGGAGGTTGTGAACACTACACAGTAAATATTAAATTGCAGTGTAAGCTCAACAGTGGATAATACCGTGCTTTTAGTGTAAACGAAGTACATCCTTTGATAAATTGGTAAAATACATGAATGCATTGTTGTTATTTTTTGTATTTTCTCAACCGCTGCACTGGTGTAATTGATATAAATATCAAAAATAATAATAAAAAAATTTTCTCGGAAATTTTTGACAACATACGGAGAAGTTTATTAAGGGACTCCGACTTGAATTTGAACATCTCAGAAAGGTTTAATTAAAAGTAGAAATTTTTATCCCGAAAAAGCATTTTTAGATGGCAATGTTTATTTACATAATATGAAATTAGAAGCGCTTTTCAAAGAACCTTGAAGCACATTGAGAGGCATATAATGAAAATTGTTGCATGAAAATATTTAATTTTCAAGCTTCATTTAAAGACTTTTTGAATCAAATTATAAATTAAGAGTTGTCCTTCCTGGCTGAAGGTTGGAGTCCCTTAAGATAAAACTATTACTTTAATATACTTATTTACTGTTGAAGAACTACAAGAATTACAAGAGTTACAAGGAGTTATTAACCAAGGGTATTTTTACTACAATTGGATATATACAGTGGAACTAAAAAGTTATAATTGCTCGGTGATCTCCGTAACATGACATAAGTTTAATATTGTGCATCGCACTAATTTTTAATTTTTTTTTTCATTCGTGATAGCATCAATAATATGAATAGAAATACCACGTTTCTACGAATTTTTTTGACAACCTTTGTATAAATAATTCTAAGATAAAACAATTGCTTACACATATTTACCTTTGTAGAGCTTTACAATATTGCCTCTTTTAAAGTAGTTGTGTATTACCGAGTCCAAACGAATCGATCGATAAAAGACAAATTATTGATTTAAATTAAATTAAACGTAGGGTATTCTCTTGGTGCGTTAAAAACAACTGGGTCGTAATACCCAGCCAAGTTGTTTACCTTACAGGGATATCTATATCGAGTTATAAATATTTGAACAAAAAATCATAACTAAGATCAAATTTCCCCAGTCTTCATACATTAGTTTGATATTTTAATATATTTTCAATGAAATGAAATTTCCTTTCAGGAGAAGAACTTGTAATTTGTAAGAACTTGTTTCTGATCCTGTTGTGTTAAACAATAAAATATGTTCAAATCAATGAAATGAAAGCAACAATGACTCTTGCTCACAAATGTAGATTCATCGTTTATGGCATTACACTATATATATTAAATTGTCTATGAAGAGTTTTTCCTTGGGAATTATGAAAGGTGCATCATGTTGAAAGTTAGTCGGATTATAAACCCTGATTTTGCTATGTATTAATCTTAATATTATTTCCTTTAAGTATTTTAAAATAATAAATATTTTTGTCATTGAATGTCATCGGGATTGATGTCGAAAGCTGTCTTGAATAATAGCTATGTTCTTTAGGGGTGCTCTGCTTTACTATGCCCTTAATTGTTTTTATAGATTCAATCAATCCTGATACTCGTTTTAAAAATTCATTATTTTCACAAACTTTGCAGCGCTGGTAATACATATCGGGGAGAGGGAGAACACTATACAGTATATATTACACTTAATGTTTAATGTTTAACAATGAATGAGACCGTGCTTTTAGTGTAAACAAAGTACATCCTTGTTATTTCAGTGGAATGCATGGATGCATTGTTCTTATTTTTATATATATACTTTCTCAATTGCTTTAGTGTAATTGAGATAAATGTAATGAAAATACCAGTGGGGTTTTTCTCCCGAAAAAATTGGATAACATACGGAGGTAACTTTTTACGATAAAACAACTGGTTATACTTATTTACCTTTGTAGACTTACAAAATATTCCCTCTTTTTAAAAAAGTTGCGTATATACAAACACACTGTATATATTACATTGTCATTGAATAGTTTTTCCTTGGAAATAATGAAATGTGCATGAAGTTGAATATTAGATAAATCCTGTTTTTGTTATGCATCAATTTTGATATAATTTCCTAAGATGACCTACGGAGATATTTCTTTCAGATAAAACATTGCTTATACTTATTTACCTTTGTTGACCTACAATATATTCCCTCTTAAAAAAGTTTTTTTTCAATGGTCCTGAGTTAAAGATTTTAATTATCTTAAATTTGTTTATTTCCACGGTGTATTTAAAATGCATATATAAATATCTTTGACGAAATACAAAACCATTCAGTTCATCGATATACAATAAAGGAACCCAAATTTAGACATTGTGTTCAATTTGGAAAACCGCCAAAAATGTAGAAAACACCCTTTTATTGATACAATACAACCTTCGAAGAAAAAAGTCTTTATATCAGACAAATCAAATGATTAATACTTATATACCTTTGTAGAACTTAGGAATATTTTTTTCTAAGAAGGACTGTGTATATTTGCAATGAAACTTTAAATAATGAATCGATCGATAAAAGACAAATTATTGATTCAAATGCATGTTCAAACCCAGCAATTTAAATTCAATTTAAATTTGTGTATTGCCTTGGTACATTTAAAATACTAAAATCATTCACGAAAACAGCCATAACTTTCAGTTCATTGGTTTACAACAAAAAGCCCTGATTTCAACTTGCTTAACAACAGATTGAGCCGTGTGTTACTGTTCGTGTATAGACAAAATATTCCTTTTCAATTCATAATATTACACCAAAAATATGAACAAAATACCACGTTTCTATGAAACCTTCGTAGAAATAATTCTTTAGATAAACAATTTACATACTTACCTTTGTAATATTCCCTCTTTAAGAATAGTTGTGATTTACGGAGTCCAAAATGAATTGATCGGTAAAGGACTTATTGATTTTTAAAATACATGTTTAGACAACGCAATTTAAATTAAACTTTATGTATTACTTTGGTGCGTTGAAAAGAACCGGATAATAATAGCCGAATCAAGTCGTATGTTTAAATTTTCTGGTTTTTATCTTACATACCGTGTAGTTGTATGCATCAAATTATAAATATTTTAACGATTCAAGCAAAAGGTGATAACTAAGACCAAAGGAGTATATATGATAAGAGCCAATTCTGACCCCCTAAAAATCAACATTTTAGAATGATATTCAGATATGATTAATTGATATTTATTTTGTAGAGGAGATTATATTAGAAATATTTCCAATTTATTTTTCACATTTATATGCACTCACTAGCTGTAAATGACATCAGAAATAATACTAATAGGTATTGGATAGATGCATCTTTGGTTAAAATAA
Organism: Saccostrea cuccullata; assembly: GCF_032062105.1. Lineage (NCBI taxonomy): Eukaryota > Metazoa > Mollusca > Bivalvia > Ostreida > Ostreidae > Saccostrea > Saccostrea cuccullata. The sequence goes on along the minus strand of NW_026918691.1, from coordinate 135,291 downwards.
AAGGCTTGTTCTAGGCTGTGCTCTATATTTTCTGGAAGAAAAACTGCTTGAAAATAAGCGTTTTTATACAAAATTTGCTAAAATGGCGGGAAAACATGATTTTTGTGATGTCATATTTCTAAAATAACAGCATTTTGATCAAAATGAGAATAACCAATAAAGGTCGCATATATAGCTGTACAAAGTAAAGCTATATATAAAGTAAAATTTAGATTTCCATTTTAAGGGGTCAATTGAGACACTTAACACATATCGCTCTTTACCTAGCATACATACATTATGATTAAATGAAAGTAAGAATAATTCCTGCTTTGCTCACAAATGTATTTTCATTGTCTATGAAAAGTTTTTCCTTGGGAATCATGAAAGGTGCATTAAATTGAAAATTATAATTAGTTAGACCCCGTTTTTGATTATTATGTATTTATGTTTATCAAGTATAATTTCCTATTAACTCTCTTAAATTGATAAACATTTTTTCATGTATGTGTTCGTAATTTGCGTCAGGATCGATGTCGTATACGGTCTTTATTAACTGCTAAGTTTTTTTTTTCGATGGGGGTGCTTGCTTTACGTTGTCCTTGATTGTTTTTTTTATAGATTTTTTCAATACTCGCACTCTTTTAAAAAAGTAGACATTTCCAAAAACTTTAAACGCAGTGCTTTCAATACATTTCGTGGGACAACACTATACAGCAATTATTACGCTAATTTCGAACTTAATACTTAACTGTGGACAAAACCGTCCGTAGTGTTTATAAAGTACTTCTAGTCGGAAGCGGGGTTTTGTCCCTTCTTGCATTTTATCCAGGATGGGAAACATTGCCTCTTCCTTATACCTGTGGGCCGCTCTAGTTGGGCAGGGAAGGTCATTGGATTTTGACGGAAGGTGGAATTGTAATATATCAGGGAGTTGTATAATCAGAATAAAAAGCTGACTAAAATCATTCCGACCCAACTCAATGAATATAAGAGTTATTCCACTTGCTGCGTCTTCTTACTGAAATAGGCAAGGTGGCAGAGGATAGTTTTTTTTGCAATCAAAACGTTTGACTGACGGTTAACTTAATATTGAGTTGCTTTAAAAATGTGCATTGAAAAATTTTAAATTCCCTCTACATGTAATAATAGTATGATGTAGTCCCTTGAGAAATTTGAAGCTTTTAGGAATAGAACATGTACAACTTACACAATGAGTCCTAAAGATGGCGCAGGGACAATCTCAAAATTTCATGTGAATCAAGCCTATTTTCACTATTTAGCCGCAGCCGCATCTGCTTCCAGGCCCGTGCGCCTGACCTAAGCTACCACACAAATTGCAGAATAACATTTGTACATACCAATGAACAGCAAGAGATAATGGCTCAACCACCTCGTTTTCAAGCTACAATTCATCCTGTGAACCCACCCCGCTTTTCTGGTGAAATACCGGTAGAGCGAGTTTTGAGCTTAGTTTCGTATTTCTAGTCCATATCCCATATACAGTAGTAGTGACACTAAAGTGTCATATTTCAATAAAATATACAAGGCCACCAATTCCCTCCAAATGCACCCATAAAATATTCTAGCTATAAATTTACCTATAATATGCATTCAAACCTCAGGTTTCTCTATTTCTTCTATTTTTTGACCGGTACTTTATTCGAAACTATCCTCTGCCACCTTTAACTTTCAAAGTTTGTCTTGCAAGTAATAAACCTTGCTCAATTCAAAAAGAACATGCAATTCTGAGTAAAAATATACCAAATATGACTTGATTCATTGAAAAATAAAAAAGTTATGGCCAAATAAGAGACCTCACCAATTCTCGGTCAACCACCTTAACCCCATATTGTTTCTTACACATAAAACAAATGCAATTCTTACAACTCCAGATGATAAATATACCAGCAAAAAAGTGTTAAATGGTAATTTTAATCTATTTCAAATACATTTACATGTAAAAAGTCAAATATAAAGGGCACATCTTGGTGAAATGTACTCACATGTATCACATACTCCCCTATTTTTCATGTTCTATGAAATTCCACTTTATCTCTTTTTTACTTGGTTTTATATACCTATAACTTCTTTGCAAAGTTAAAACCCCTTTCAACTTTCAAGATATTTATCATGATATGCAAAAAACCCTCTTGCATCATATGCTAAAGAAAAAGTGTCCAGAAAATGGCTGTTCAACACCCTACCCCTGCAGCCATTTCTTCAGTGTAATGAAAATGCACTGTAAAAATTTATTTTTCCTAGCTGAATTCTTTCTAAGTGTCTGCTATTTACTTTTAACAGTTATGAGTAATCAAATACATACGTTTCATTCTCCTGAATACTAAAAGTGTTTATTCTGTCCATCCTGGCCAATTGTGGGCAGATTATATGGGCCTAGCAGAAATCAATAATTACATGAGAATGCACATTTTATTGATATTACTTCATTAAATATGCAATATAAACTCTTTGTTTTGTTATTATTCAAAGAAAAATAGTCATTTTATAGCAAACCATTGAAAAATTTAGATTCTGTCACATTTAAATATCAATAAATTTAAAAATTGAAAGGGGGGGGGGGCATATTTCATGAAAATATCAATAACAGAATAGGTTAAATTTGGAAAAATAAAGCAAAAAAAATTTTTTTGTGCTATATATGGTTAGGTTTAGTGACATTTAGGTATGCTGACTGATTTTTATTTTCAAAATGATTATATTTAGTAAATAAGGTTGAAAAAATGGCAAATATATGTAATTTCAGTGATATCACACTAATTAATACACTTAAATTTTAATTAGATTTAATTAATTAAAGCAAGACATGATTTTAATTATGCGACAATAACCAAAGTATCAAATTCAAACAATTAATTTATTCTCTGGCAAAAAATGCCTGAATCTTATATGATTTATTATGCTGATGGTTCAAAGTCTTTAAAAATGTATGCTGGAAAAGAGTAACCCCCCTTGCTTTTTAGTGAATATACCTAACTGTACAGATTTTAAATAACAGAAACAAAGTATTTTTTTTAATTGACTTACATAAATAAACCCTTTTATATAAAAATCAGACTGAAATTTACATTTCTAAAAATTGATGCAATCTTGAAGGTGGCAGAGGATAGTTTTTTTTGCAATCAAAACGTTTGACTGACGGTTAACTTAATATTGAGTTGCTTTAAAAATGTGCATTGAAAAATTTTAAATTCCCTCTACATGTAATAATAGTATGATGTAGTCCCTTGAGAAATTTGAAGCTTTTAGGAATAGAACATGTACAACTTACACAATGAGTCCTAAAGATGGCGCAGGGACAATCTCAAAATTTCATGTGAATCAAGCCTATTTTCACTATTTAGCCGCAGCCGCATCTGCTTCCAGGCCCGTGCGCCTGACCTAAGCTACCACACAAATTGCAGAATAACATTTGTACATACCAATGAACAGCAAGAGATAATGGCTCAACCACCTCGTTTTCAAGCTACAATTCATCCTGTGAACCCACCCCGCTTTTCTGGTGAAATACCGGTAGAGCGAGTTTTGAGCTTAGTTTCGTATTTCTAGTCCATATCCCATATACAGTAGTAGTGACACTAAAGTGTCATATTTCAATAAAATATACAAGGCCACCAATTCCCTCCAAATGCACCCATAAAATATTCTAGCTATAAATTTACCTATAATATGCATTCAAACCTCAGGTTTCTCTATTTCTTCTATTTTTTGACCGGTACTTTATTCGAAACTATCCTCTGCCACCCAAGATCCAGGTTTCTATGAACAAACTCATTATCGATCCAATGTTATTCGAGACTCTGCCATCCTCAAACTTCATTGATTGAGGTATAATTAAAAGGCATTTTGGGCTTGAGTCCAGAATGAGATTGACCTGGTTGTGGTAAGTGGTTTCTTCTAAAACATCCGTAAAACACTGTGCATTGTTCTAATTTTTGATAAATTTTTCAATCGCTGTGGTGCAATTGATTTAAATATAACAAATATTTAAGTTATTTCTCAATTTTTTTTGCAATATACGGAGAAATTTTTTTCCGAGATAAAACAATTGTTTGTACCTATTTACCATTGTAAATTTTCGAAATGTCCCCTTTTCAAAACAAGTCTTGTATATTTTCCCCTAGGTCTTCAACTAATACATGTACATGTAAATTGATTGATAATAGATTTATTCATTCAACAAGAGGCCCACGGGCCTTATAGGTCACCTGAGTATCAAGTAACAACTTTCAAACAATTGAATTTGGTTCTGTTTTAAACCAGAGACCATGAAATTCACAATTTACAATTTTGAAAGAAGCACCATTGCTCATCATAATTATTAACTTAGCATGCTTACTCTATTTACTTAATACCCAAAGGTAGATCAGAGTAAAAAAGAGAAAATGCACTTACACTTTATGCCCAGTTGTGCACCTCACCCTAAAGGCACCACTAACCCATGGGCCACATATTTCAAAATTTGCAAATTTTATCATAAAATGGTTGATTAATACCAAAGAGCAGATTTCAAAGCATTAATTTATTTTCAGACTATATAACCCCCCTCCCCCTCTGACCCTGGGGGCATAAAAAAACACTTTGCTAGATGCACCTTTCTTCATCATAAATATATATATACTTGGATCATTGGCATAAAACCCAGTAGCAAAGGAAAATATTTTCAAAGAATTAATGTATTTTTACTATATAATCAATAGAGCCCGCCCTAACACCAGAAACCCTGCCCTGGGCCAGAAAATTCACAAATCTGGAAGAGGCACTCTTGCTCATCATAACTACATGTATGTTCTTAGTTAGTTTATTTAATACCCAGAAGCAGAGAAGAAGATTTTCAAGGAATAAATGCATATTAACTATATAATCTATAGAGCCCCGCCCTAACACCTGAACCCCTGACCCTGGGGCCATAAAATTCTCAAATCTTGAAGAGGCACTCTTGCTTATCATTACTATGTGTTTAGTTAGTTTATTTAATACCCAGGAGCAGAGAAGAAGATTTTCAAAGAAATAATGCATTTTCACTATATAATATATAGAGCCCCACCCTAACACCAGAAATCCTGACCCTGGGGCCATAAAATTCATAAATCTGGAAGAGGCACTCTTGCTTATCATTACTATGTGTTTAGTTAGTTTATTTAATACCCAGAAGCAGAGAAGAAGATTTTCAAGGAATAAATGCATTTTCACTATATAATCTATAGAGCCCCACCCTAACACCAGAACCCCTGTCCCTGGGGCCATAAAATTCACAAATCTGGAAGAGGCACTCTTGCTTATCATAACTATGTGCTTAGTTAGTTTATTTAATACCCAGGAGCAGAGAATAAGATTTTCAAAGAAATAATGCATTTTCACTATATAAGCTATAGAGCCCCGCCCTAACACCAGAACCCCTAACCCTGGGGCCATAAAATTCACAAATCTGGAAGAGGCACTCTTGCACATCATAATTAAGTGCTTAGTTAGTTTATTTAATACCCAGGAGTAGAGAAGAAGATTTTCAAAGAAATGATGCATTTTCACTATATAATCTATAGAGCCCCGCCCTAACACCAGAACCCCTGACCCTGGGGCCATAAAATTCACAAATCTGGAAGAGGCACTCTTGCTCATCATAACTATGTGCTTAGTTAGTTAATTTAATACCCAGGAGCTGAGAAGAAGATTTTCAAAGAAATAATGCATTTTCACTATATAATCTATAGAGCCCCGCCCTAGCACTAGAACCCCTGACCCTGGGGCCATGAATTTCACAATTTTGGTAGAGGACTCAATGCTCATTACATTCATGCCAACAATTTGCCTGCTTGATGTCAAGGAGTAAAGAAGAAGATTTTTAAAGATTGCAATAATTTTAGTGGTTTTGGCCCCACCCCTCAGGCCCCAGGGGGGTGGGGACCATGAAATTCACAATTTTTGTTCCCCTCCACCCATAGATGCTGTATACCAAATTTGGTTGAAATTGGTTCAGTGGTTTCAGAGAAGAAGCTGAAAATGTTCAAATGTTAACACACGACACACGACGCACGACGGACGACGACGGACGAAAACGGATAGCAATAGGTCACCTGAGTTACTCAGGTGACCTAAAAACTGATCAGATTCAGTGATTTTAATTAAACATGAATGTGTTTATTGTCATGTTGCATGTAAAATACATGTATTACCTGGTTTTATCATTGAAAAATAAAAAAACAAGAGGCCCATGGGCCACATCGCTCACCTGAGTAACTTGGGTGATGCAGTTCTTTACCAGATTTCCCCTCTTGCTATACTTATCGTACCCCACTACCCTCTTCCTTTTTATGATTTTAATACTTTAGAATCTACACTACCCGAGGATGCTTCGATACAAGTTTCAGCTTTCCTGGCCCAGTGGTTCTTGAGAAGAAGATTCTAAAAAGATTTGTTCTATATATTTCTATGTAAAACTTGGATTCCCTATTGTGGCCCCGCCCTACCCCCTGGGGTCATGATTTTTACAATTTAATATCTGCTCTACCCAAGAATGCTTCCACATAAGTTTCAGCTTTCCAGGCCCAGTGGTTCTTGAGAAGAAGATTTTTAAAGATTTGTTCTATATATTTCTATGTAAAACTTGGATTCCCTATTGTGGCCCCGCCCTACCCCAGGGGGTCATGAATTTAAGAATTTAATATCTTCACTACCCAAGGATGCTTCCACATAAGTTTCAGCTTTCCTGGCCCAGTGGTTCTTGAGAAGAAGATTTTTAAAGATGTGTTCTATATATTTCTATGTAAAACTTGGATTCCCTATTGTGGCCCCGCCCTACCCCAGGGGGTCATGAATTTAACAATTTAATATCTTCACTACCCAAGGATGCTTCCACGTAAGTTTCAGCTTTCCTGGCCCAGTGGTTCTTGAGAAGAAGATTTTTAAAGATTTGTTCTATATATTTCTATGTAAAACTTGGATTCCCTATTGTGGCCCCGCCCTACCCCCGGGGGTCATGAATTTAAGAATTTAATATCTACACTACCCAAGGATGCTTCCACATAAGTTTCAGCTTTCCTGGCCCAGTGGTTCTTGAGAAGAAGATTTTTTAATGACCCCACCCTATTTTTGTCTTTTCTTGATTATCTCCCCTTGTAAGGGAACTTGGCCCTCCATTTTAACAATTTAAACTCCCCTTCACCCAAGGATGCTTTTTACCAAGTTTGATCAAAATTGGCTCAATGGTTCTTGAGAAGAAGTCGAAAATGTGAAAAGTTTACAGACGGACAGACGGACGGACGACGGACAAAATGTGATCAGAAAAGCTCACTTGAGCCTTCGGCTCAGGTGAGCTAATGAATGCTTCCAGTATGGAAGGGAATTACCGCCAAAAGTCTATGTATCTTGCTTTTATTCTTATTCTGCCTACTTCTTTATACTTTGTTATTATTGAAACTATATGTCACTTTATTGTTTTCATATTCGTCTTTATTTACTTTTCACTTTGACTTTTATCATTCTTTATTTTACCCTTACTTCTATGTTGCTTTTTAAGGTGAGAAAGATCATATTTCGTGCGGAAATACATTTTTTTCCAATAAGAGAAATTGACCCATTAAAGTGTTTGATTTTAATTTTACTAAAAGTTATGAAGGAGAATAAAATTGTTATAAATGTGTTAATAGGCTAACCTTTGACTTAAAACTTGGGTGTAGTTTTGGCTAGATTGGAGCATGTTAAAGGATATTACACATAGAACTGTACATACTGTAAAATCTTATTAGAATTAATTGTTGAATTTTCATGAAACTTGGCATGATGTCTCTACATTTGCTCTAGATTGACAAACAGTGTGAAATATTATAAAATCTGAAAAAAAGTGCTTTTTCATATTGGGTACATCCCACTTATTATTTTTAGAATCGGTAGGAGAAGAAAGTAGTGCAGAAAAAAAATATGTCAATATGGATATAAAGATTTGATTGCTTATTCTTAATTATGTGTATAGAAGATAATTTTTATATGGAATATTTATCACACTGTAATGATGATTTTATGAGTTTGTACAAGCTAGACCTCATAAATTTTTCATTTCACATGCTAAATACTATAATTTAGTAAAAAAAAAAAAAGTATTTCGGAAAAAAAAGAAAATGGATCGTCCTGGAATCGAACCCGTGACCTCTCATATATAAAGCGAGGGACATATACCACTACATCACGGAACTGCTGTACTATTACGAAAATGATATGCAACAAGAGGCCCACGGGCCTTATAGGTCACCTGAGCATTATGCAACAACGCTTTCCAGTTATTGAATTTGATTCATGTTTTAAGCCAGATGCTATATGGCATTCACAATTTTGAAAGAGGCACCATTGATCATCATAACAATACACTAAGCAATTGCTTAGTTTGGTCACTTAATACCCATATGCAGGGTAGGGGAACAAAAATGCATTCCAACTAATCAGTAATATTCAGCAATAATCAGTAGTCCCCCTAACACTGTGACATAAACCCCTGATCCTTGGTCCACACATTGCACAAATTTTAAAAAGGCACCCTTAAAATTGCCTATCAAAAAAATAAATGTTTTATATAAATACAAAGGCGCAGATTTCAAAAATTAATTCATTTTCAGTATATAAGTAGAGCCCCACCCCCCTGACCCTGGGGCCTTGAAATTCACAATTCTGCAAGATTAGGACCCTTGCTCATCATAACTATATAGGTAGTTCATCTGCTTCATACCAAGAGACAGAGAAGAAAATTTTCAAAGATTTAATGTATTTTCACTATATAATCAATAGAGCCCCCTCCTAACACCAAAACCCCTGACCCTGGGGCCATAAAAATCATAATTTTAGAAAAGGAATTCTTGCTTGTCATAACTATGTACTTAGTTTATTTAATACGTAGGAGCAGAGGAGAAGATTTTCAAACAATTCATGTGTTTTCACTATATAATCAATAGAGCCCACACACACACACACACACACACCAGAACCCTTGACCCTGGGGCCATAAAATTCACAATTTTGGTTGAGGCACTCTTGCTCATCACAACTATGCACTTAGTTTGTTTATTTAATACCAAGGAGCAGAGAAGAGGATTTTCAAACAAGTCGTATTTTTACTATATAATCTATAGAACCCCTGACCCATGGACCATAAAATTCACAATTTTGGTAAAAGCACTCTTGCTTATCATAACTATGCACTTAGTTAGTTTATTTAATACCTAGGAGCAGAGAAGAAGATTTTAAAACAATTCATGTGCTTTCACTATATAATCAATAGAGCCCCCCCCCCCTAAAACCAGAACTCTTGACCCTGGGGCAATAAAATTCACAATTTTGGTAGAGGCACTCTTGCTCATCATAACTATGCACTTAGTTAGTTTATTTAATACCCAGGGGCAGAGAAGAAGATTTTCAAAGAAATCATGTATTTTCAATATATGTACTCAATAGTGCCCTACCCTAACACCAGAACTCCTGACCCTGGGGCCATAAAATTCACAATTTTGGTAGAGGCACTATTGCTCATCATAACTATGCACTTAGTTGGTTTATTTAATACCCAGGAGCAGAGAAGAAGATTTTCAAAGGAATAATGCATTTTCTCTATATACTTATTTAGCCCCGCCCTAGCACTGGAACCCCTGACGCCAGGGCCATGAATTTCACAATTTTGGTAGAGGACTCAATGCTGATTACAATCATGCAAACAGTTTGACTGTTTGATGTCCAGGAGTAAAGAAGAAGATTTTTAAAGATTGCATTAATTTTAGTGGTTTTGGCCCCACCCCTCAGGCCCCAGGGGGGCAGGGATCATACAATTCACAATTTTTGTTCCCCTTCACCCATAGATGCTTTGTGCCAAATTTGGTTGAAATTGATTCAGTGGTTGCAGAGAAGAAGCTGAAAATGTTCAAATGTTAACACACGACGCACGATGCACGACGGACGAAAACAGATAGCAATAGGTCACCTGAGTTTATTCAGGTGACCTAAAAATGAAGTCACATACATGACTATATATTCACGTTCGATATTGTCAAAATTTAAAATTGTCGCCTGTGGGAAAATAATTAGTGGACTGTACCCAAATAGTTGGACTTTACGCTCGGTGTTGGTGTCACATTTGGTTAACGTAATAAATGACGTTTAACGTCCCATAAACGGAACGTAAAAGTAAATCATATCAATGAGCGACTTAGTATTTAAAACTTTGCATGAAGGTATAAAATTATAAATGCATACTGAAGAGTTCTTTGAAAGTAGGCCAAGCTTCAAGGCCAAATGTCAAAATATTCAAAGTAAGGTATTGTCACAATAAAAAAAAACGTTCAAATGAAAGCCCTAGCATCAACCACAGGAACTAATGGACAGCCCCCACCCGGATATTCAACCCAGGGACTTGTTTGACATTTTTTCATAAATTATATTTATTACACTTATTCATCATGTTTACAATAGGAAAACCAGAAGTCTCTGTCGAGACTGTAGCTCTACTGGTTTGTACTTATCATAAGGGAAGAGAAAAGTAGCAGTTGGGACATAAAACGTTTACAAAAGCAATAAATACAATAATGATCCTTGATAAAGTCTCTTTTTGTGGTAAGATTGCAAAAAAGACTACAACTGTAGGAGTAGCTTTTAATAAAAATTTACAGAACTAGGAGATAGCTCACAGAAATTTCTATTTTTAGTAAACATGTCAACACCGTTCATCGAAATCAAAAACCGATAAATAGAATTATATATCTTGGTGTAGTCTACTTGTGTGCCAAGTTTTAATGAGAGCAAACCAAAACTGTAGGAGTAGCATTGTAGTATTTCACATAAATTTCTATTTTTAGTAACCACGGCAACACCGTTTATCGAAATCAAAAACCGATACACAGAATTATGTATCTTAGTGAAATCTACTTGTGTGTTAAGTTTTATTGAAACCACACAAAATATGTAGGAATAGTAGCATTTTAAATGTATTTCAGAGAAATTTCTAATTTTAGTAACCACGGCAACACCGTTCATCGAAATCAAAAACGGATACACAGAACTAATTAGTGTAGTCTACTTGTGTGCCAAGTTATATTGAATTCAAACCAAAACTGTAGGAGGAGAAGCATTTTGAAAGTATTTCACATAAATTTCTATTTTTAGTAACCACAGCAACTCCGTTCATCGAAATCAAAAACCGATACACAGAATTATGTATCTTAGTGTAGACTACTTGTCTATATTCAAATCAGACCAAAACTGTTGGAGGAGTAAGATTTTACAAAAATCTCGAAATCAAAAACCGATACACAGAATCAGTCTACTTGTGTGACAAGTTATATTGAAATCAAATCAAAACTGTAGGAGTAGCATTTTGAAAAATTGTTTACAGACGGACAGACGGCTAGACAGACGGATGGACGACGGACGCATTACTATCGCATAAGCTCTTCTGGTCTCTGAACAGTAGAGCTAAAAATCGTAAAAACCCGAAAATAATAGCTCCACAAAAAACATACCACTATACATTATAAGAGAGAATGCATAGTGGGGTATTAAAAAAAACCTTTTTGCTGTGTCTAAATGTGTTCCTAAAGTATATTACAGTTGTTAATGTCACATGTGAGCCAATCAGAGCTTGGAATTAAGATTGATTGATATATTGTTTAATGTTCCTCTCGAGAATTTTTCACTCATATGGAGACGCCACCACATGCTGGCGGAGAGCTGCAAATTATGTCCTACACTCGGCACTAAGGGCCATTGAGGGGGGAGGGATCTTTTTCGTGCTAGCAACTTTTGCGACACGGGACCTCGGTTTCTACGGTCTCATCCGAAGGACCGGTCTCCACGTCCCACAGTGGGATTCAAACCCGCAACGTAAGGATTAACTCCTTACTTCGCGACTTACCACTGTGCCACGCGGGCGACTGGAATATATGAGAAAAATAATATACATTTATATAGATAACTGTAAAATGAAAGTGATGAAAAAGCGAAGTTTTGTTATGGTATTTAATCATAAACACTATGTAGCATCAATTTTTGTCTAATCCTCATAAATGCGTTGAGAAATTCATAGGTATCTATATACTCTTTAGATAATGCTTTCTCTCTTATGCACCACTTTCAGCTTGAAATAAAATAAACGACAGTGTCTTGACACATCTGTTACATATTTTGGTGTTCTATTAGAAAAAGACATTAACTGTCAACTAACAACTAAACTTTATAATAAATATCATGACTAAAACTTTTCAATTGGCAATTTTCCCTTTTTATGCAGAAATATATACATGTAATTTAAACCCAGTTGAACGGAAACGCAAGCGCGTGCTCTAAGCTCATTCAATTTGTAAAACAATGCATTCTCCTTACCAATAAGATGAAGGTACAGGGAATGCAAAAAAATTTGTTGTAAGGCAAATTTTTCGATCGGTTAAATGACCTAATTTGCAAATAAGTTTTACAGGTTTGCTTGTTTGTTCAATGTCCTTTCAAAAATGTTTCACTCAAATAAATTCTTCACTCTGCCGGTGGAGGGTTGCAAATTCAAACCTGTACGTGGCACTTAAAACTTTCTGCATTATAGGATCTTTTTTGTGCCAGCACCTACTGTGACACAGGTTCGCTAGGTAGGTTTATACGATCTCATCGGAAGCGTCAGTCTCCAAGTCTTATATTGGAATTCAAAACTACTGCGAGTATCAACTCATTACTTCGTGACACCAAAGCAAACGCTCTAACCAATGCTCCGCGCAGGTGATAGTCTATAAGTAGATCGAATGTTGACAAACGTCTTACATACAATTTTCTACGGCTTTTTTTGTTTACCTGATCATGTTAAGAGCACATATACTTTCTGATCGAATGGGGATGCTCCCTCGTACATGGCACCTAATCAAATCTCAGAGGTCCGTGTTTGCTATGCTTACAATTTGTATAGTTAAATGGACTCTTGAACATGATTACTGATCGCTGTCTTCCCATTCCATAAAATGATTGAGTCATTTTCATTATTACAGTACATGCAAGCTATATAAAAACTTCTAAGATTTCATGACAATGTCTTACCTTGTTCTTGATAATGTGATAAATTTGGAATAGAGCCTACTAAAGCTTTTTTACCATGAAAGTTTTTTTAAATGTTAAAAGCTCATTTAGTCAAAAGCTGAATGATTTGCTTCATACTAATTGCAGGAACATTATTTATATACTGAATTGTCCATGGATTTTTCCGTTTACCTAGTGATCAATTGACGTACACAACGGTCGACAAGGGATGCTGTCCCCTCTATGGCACCTAATCCCACCTCTGATATTTTTAAAGGTCCGTATTTACTCTGTTCAAAATATGTTTTGTTTCAGTGAACTTTTGAAATTAAGAGTCCTCTCTACACTGCACACTAAAGAGTTCTGATTCTATGGTATTTTTTTGCAGTTCGAGTGATCTGTTCTTAGATCTAAATTCTTAAAATTAGAAATTCACAGTTTATTACACGATTTGTAATCAATTCAAGCATTCTTCACATTTTAAAAGGCCAAGATAAATTAATTGAACATGTTATTTACATGTATTTTCTCTATGGAAGTAAACAAGAGTGATTTCTATTCAATGATACTGTGTTGTGTTTGATTATTTTTCCTGGAGGTAAATGCCACGCACCATATGCTGAAAATCATATAAATAAGCTCAATACTAACACCTTGATAGAAAATATCTTTTTCAATATCCAAATAACATTTTGTACTGGAGTAGAGAGGGTCCTTAATAACCGTTTATTATCTCCATTTTTCATCCAAGACAACCGGTACACATTTTGACAATATAAAGATGACTTAAACATTTATGATGATAAAATAATACTTACATTCGCTTTGCAACGGAACTCTTTTTTTTTAAACGCAAATAAAATAAGAAAAAGAAATGCAGTCTTGATTGATTTCTTCTTCTTTTGGATTACATAATGGTTATTATTATAACGAAGTGTCTATATCTCTTTTAACTCGTGTACTGAAATGGATACTTGTAATTTAAAGCTTTGGTTTACGTGCTATGTAAAGTATCATTGGAGTCTGAGGTCGTTATGTCCAGCCTATGATGCTTTGTTGATCAGATGTTATTGAAGGATCTAAGTTTAAATTACATTTTTAACAATAACATAAAATATTTAAACATTATGAAGTTGTCTATATAGGTAAAAGAATGTTAAAAACAGTACAATATAGCTGTGTTATGTTAACTCTCACGTATCATTTTCAATAACACAGGAAAGAAACTTAATGCCTGTGAATAAAAGAAAGGTAATCAAATATATGTAAACAATATCAATAGCATGTAATATACATGTATATACAAAATTACAAACATATCACTTGACTTGACTTTCAAGGACACCAATACCTGGTGCATTATATTTCACTTCTAACATATTCTATATAAATTCAATCAGGGAAGACTTTATTTCAACATAGCACTTACATGTATCCCCAGGAAAATGTTGAAACCTAATGAAGTATTGATAAACAGAAATTATCGTTAATTTAAGTCGTGAAAAATTAGAATGAATATCCCCATATTTCTCTAACATGACAAGTAGCACTGGAGTGAGTGGGACTGGTCGGTAGGGGGATGCTTACATGATCCCACTATTGACGTTTTGGAGGTCCGTGTTTGCTCTGCTCCTATTTTTTTATCGTTTTATGGACTTTTGAGATTGAATACTCTTCGTTATCTCCATATCTTTCTTGAGGCACATTTGTTATGTTGCCAAAACATCGACATCAAAAAACCCTCTAGACATGTTCAAATTATGATTCTTTTATATTTTATTCAATAGAGTAAAAACACCAAAGTTGAACTAGTTCTAATTATAACGGGGACCGTTACAGATGTTCCCCAAACGCTCCCCAACTCCCTTTTAGTGCAAATTCCCTTTAAAACTTTTTTTTCAATATGCTTAGTATCGCAGGATTTCATAAAAGAATTTTAAAAGCTACAATGATATCAACTTTTTGTCATTTAACGCATTGTTCGCAAACGCACGTGCATGCACATGCAAGGTGATCATGACATGTTGACTAAACCATTAACATAATTATCTTTATATTCCAGAAATCAATAAAAAGTCATAAAAATATAAATTTTACCGTTTTTCAAACATTTTATTCATTTTACGCATTGCGTGTGCACATGTGCATGCAAGCACGTCCTTGCATTCAATTTTGATAGCAATATTATGTAGGAATCCATAATACTTATTCATATTCTAAACTTCATCCTGTTTTGTAGAGAAACAAGAAAGATATAGGCATGTAAAGTTTCAGCCAATCAGATTGCAGCACAAGCGGCTTTATGTGCTTTCATGATGATTCTTATATATCATGCGGTAGATCTTCATAATATGTGACTAAGTTCAAAATTTCAAAGGATTATGACGTAAAACAAGAAAGATTTAGAGACTTTAGTTTCAGCCAATCAGAGCAAAGCGCACGTGCATGCACGTAAGATCTTGCAATTTTGACCATGTCATCTTGTCCATACTACTACTATATTCATGCATTGTGAGTTTCAAAAAATTCCATCAAGAATTAGAAAAGTTACGGCTTCATCCATTATCTTGGTTATTTCACATGTTGCACGTGCGCGCTCTTGCCAGTACACGCGCATGTACGTGCTTTCATGACAATTATTATATATCATTCTATACCAAGGTCCCCTGTTGCAGTAGGTTTTTGGCACAAAAAAGACCACCCACTCTTGAATGACTCTGCCCGCTAAGTATAGGTATAAATGCATTCCCCAATCGGCAAGTGGCATCACCGCTAGCTAAGGGATTTACGGAGAGCGGTGTGGAGCGAAAACCCTTGGATAGCAAAGATGGTAAGTGATGGTACATGTAGCTCCATATGAGTCAAAAATTAAGTTTCGAGAGGGATCTTAATCAACAAATAAACAAACAGTTAACATACGATTTATAAAAGGTTTTCTTCTTCCAAAAAGTGTTACTAAAGTTACCCAAAACATTCCGTACTCAAATGTCTTGCTCTCTATATGACATTGTAATACCCCTGGTAATTAACATAAGTATTTCATATTTCTGGGACACATTACAACTCTATAGATTCTGTTACGTGTAATAATTTAATTTCTCTTCATGAATTCAACAAATCTTTTTATTTCATCCTTCATCACCAGTGTTTTAAAAAGAAGGGAATTGTTATCTCCTCTTAAGATGAACTCTTGGAGTTCATTTTTAGCATTTTTACTAGCAAATTCCATTCCGGAAAGAGGATGTTTTATATTACGTTGTTGAGTAAAGATAGAACTGAACTCGGATGCATTAAGGGATTTCAGTATAAGTTCTTCGATGCGTCCCCCTTTCCAGAAAAACGTTTGATCAGTTTCCTTTAATTGTATTAGTTCATCTAAACCTTCAGGATCACTGATGAATGAATCAAGCGTTTTAAATTTATCGAACCTTCCTTTCTGTTTTATCTTGAAACCTTGAATTGCAATATTGTTGGCTTTTTTCTTTTCGTCCTTCGTGATAACGACGTAAGCGTCTAGGTCGAGCAGAAATCTACAACTAACATTGAAATCTTTACAGCAGCTTCTAAATTGTTCCTCGTAAGAGCATGGACCTAGCTCAATTAACTGATGACTTGATATATTCTGTATGTCATTTGAATCTAGATTCAATTCCTTTTTCAAATTTTCGTCATCAATGTGTTGCACAAGATAACTAAAAATACCTTCAATTAATATTTTGTCTCAGATCATCTGTGTCAGTTAACAGTTTGACGTTTTTCTGAGAAGTTTTACTCAGATTACTACAAGATACAACTTTATGAGATTTATAGGCACCATTTCTTTCAGAAACACAAACATGTGTTTTGGGAACTGTCCACCTACTGATAAATGAAATATTATGAGAGATTAGGATAAAAGATCTTCTTTCCGATCTAAAAATTAATTCTCTTAGACGCTCAACCATTTTGGGATGCATCCCTCGATCTGGTTCCTCCAAACAAACTGTTTTGAAATATTTGCCTGCAAATATAAGCGCAAATTGTATTGCCTCTACAATACCCTCAGGAGCTCTTAAAAGACTGATTCCATTAATTTCTATGTGTCGTTCAGTCCCACCCAATTCAAAATGATTTGGATACGTTAATTTATCTAATGTATCTCTGAATAATTTTTATTCTATTCGCCTTTTGTTTCCATTACTTTTATCCTCTTTCACTGGAAAATACAGAGCACGAATAATTTCTGCTCTGCCACTAACTTCTTTCTCGTTTTCATTGCCATTTTGCACTAACTCGCTCACTTTCCGTCCACTGAGAAGGACCAATCGATCTCATCGAAAAGTTGCCACGAAGAAATTATCTAGTTCGTACAATATCGTTTGACAGGCACTTTTACACTCTTCTGTGCTAACTGATCCAACTTCAGACTTTGGAAAAGTACTGACGATTTCCCTCAAAATAGTTTCGATGTCTCTTGGTATTGTACCAATTTCTATGTAGTCCTTTAAAGCACTTGCGTTAGTGATTATTGAATTTTTTCTCGATGCCAATAACGCACCAATGGATTTTACTTTTCCCCCCAGTAGGATATGCAGTCATATTTATCAGCACAACCCAGCAATCTCTCTGAATCTTTGAATATAATGAACTTTACAAAATAATTTTGTCCCCTTCCAAAGCCATATGTATTCTGGCCAACAATTCACATGGACTTTTTTTTCCAAGTTAGTAAATCTGCATATTGCAAAAGCTGGATCTGTTTCTTTGCCACATATTGAGGGGATAGTTGAACTTATTCTTGTAGACATACAACGTCTAATAAGTTCGAAAATAACGGATTTTCCACTACCATTTCTTCCAATAATTAAATTAAATCCATCGCTGAAATCCATTGATTGGTATTCGTTGAAGTGAACAAAATTCTTAAACATCATTGAACGCAGCATCTGTAAACAGAAGAAAGATTATTTTAGTGTTGGTGTTAATTTTATGTAATAATACGCCTTTAATTCAGTGATAGGGATTTATAATTACATTGTAATTCTAAAGAATGATTAAATATTTCCAGAATGAATAATAAATTTGGTAATAAATACTTATTTTACTGATGAAAATTATAAATTACTATAAAAACCTATCAAAGTGAAAGATTGATTGATTGTATATTGTTTAACGTCCCTCTCGATAATTTTTCACTCATATGGACACGTCACCGCTTGCCGGTGAAGGGCTTCAAATTTAGACCTATACTCGGCACTCAGGGCCATTGAGCAGTGAGGGTTCTTTATCGTGCCAGCGCCTACCGTGACACGGGACCTACGTTTTAAGGTCATATCCGAAAGACCCGTGACTCTCACTTCTGATGCCTAGCGCTTGGCGAAGGAACAGTCACTACATATTTTTACGTCTTAGGTTTGACGCGGCGCCGGGAACGAGAATCGAACCCGGGCCTCCCGATCATGAAGCGAACGCTCTACCACTAGGCTACTGTGAACGGTCAAAGTGAAAGAACAAGGAATTATTTGACAGTTATTTCTTGACTTTTTACAAAATTACAGAGAAACATATTTCAAACTTAATGCAATGAAAAAATTCTTCAATATGCTTGAAAACAGGAATTCGTATTCTGCGTTGCTAACGCTTTTACAGTACTTTCTAACCACCCCCAAGGAAGACTATAAAAGTCAACAACTGAAGATTCATAAATTTCTATATTTTAGGTTGATGTAGAATTGTTAAGGGAAAAGAAAGTTATTTGATGATTTTAATTATGATGTCTCACATATTACATTTTTAAGGAATTAAAGTCCCAAACATTGCAGAGAGATATTATGTAAACTAGTGTAAAGCACTCAAAAGAGCCTTCTATTTTAAATCACTAGTCAAGAGGGGATCCTTAAACCTCTAAGCATCTGCTCCTACTGTTTCAATAACAGCAGTAATTATTTTAATTTCAGAAACTTTAGGAGGAGAAGGTTAATACAGAAACGTTTAGCAGTTAGAAGATTTTAAAGAAAAAAATCTAATTTTAAAGAAATCCCAGCAATAATGTCATGAATTACTTTCTGCAGAGGTCAGTTTAACTTGATGTAAGGATTAGTGTTTTAAAGGAAAGAAAAAAAGCTCTATTGTCACTGAAGACAACTTCCATGGAATAATCATTTTCAATCGATGATAGATAAAAAATAACGCCCCATAGAACCAGTCTAACTTCTGTTAAGCACAACCATTGACCCCCACGAACAGTACCGCATTTGAATTTTCATATTTTTCTTGTTTCTTTACCATTGGGTATCACTTAGAAATAAAGCCGTCAAAATTGGCAATCATTTTAAAACGTATACTAAACATTATAACAATAAAGCATGAAATCAATAAAAAGGGATGTCCTACTTGGATTCAATAACATCGTTAGTTTAGTAGCGTTTGATTCAGCTGAAATCAATTGTATTTTCATTTTCTTAATCTCACTCTGAGGAGTCTTCTTTGCTGATGCTGTCTCTTTCATAAATACCAGACTGGGAAAAAAACAACAACAAAGAAACACAAACTATTAGATTACTCCTTTTTGATTGTAAGCTTTTCTATCGAATTCTCTTTTTCATGAAATTATAGCACATCTGTTACCAGATGCATTAAAGTTAACACAATGGAATCAATAAAAACAAAAACACGTAACTGGAGTATCCTGAATTCAGTTACATTCAGATTTGTCAGCCTCGCATTAAGCTCCAATCGTGTATTTTATCTTTGCTTATGCACATGATTTTAAGATTTTTTAATATGAAGCTTACGATTGTATTTTTTTAGCTGACGTTGTCCTCTCTATCACATGCATTGTCCAGATCATAAAAGCTTAAACTTGGAACAAATCATTTCTTAACAAATAAAATGATCATTCCAATCCCGTTTTTTTTAAAAAAACAAAAAAACTTCTGTTTTCGTTTTGCTCACTTCTAATACTTGAGTAATTGTACATACAATAAAATGCATCTAAAAGGTTCTCAGTTTAAAATGCACAAGATAACACTTGACCATGTTCCTCATCCGAAACATGTTATTATTCATTACGAGTAGAATATCTGAATACCATCATAGATTTAACCAAAAAGGATGATTTCTTTTTTCCATGCTTGTAATTTAATTCTACATATACCGGAGCGTTTTTATTTTATTTCTTTTAGAAATAAATATTTATCTTCACAGAAATTATACTATTATCTGAAACTATAGGCTTTCATTGCTGTCCCTTCTTAGCTTTACATTATGATTTGAACAATATGAATCTACATAAGTGCTTATCTATCATTCCACAGAGAATATTTTTACTATTTTGCCAAATAATAAATTGCGATCGGGAGCACCTATAGCAAATTTTAAGGGAAAAACTATTTCGAACATTGCCAACATTTTATAAGAAAGCCTTTCTTCGTACTATCGATTTTTACTCAGGCATAGGTATGGACGAAAGTCTATGGCTAACTTTTTGTGTTAGCCACTGGCTTACTCATAGTCTTGGTTGCAATGAGTTGGAAATACAAATCTTGTCATTGTTCTTTATGTTCACAGATCTACACTCTGTCAGTTTTTCTCCTAACATCGACATTTTCTCTTGCTGATCCTCAATACAACCTAAGTGTATAAACATTCTTTAAGCTTTTCTAAGCATTATTGCTGCAGCATAGATTCCATTTAAAGAGTTTGCTGTTTGCTTGTTAAACAAATATTTGCAGCACTTATTTGGGCTTTATTTGCTGCTTTGTATGGTATATTTGAGTTATGTCTTCGCCATATGCAGTAATATTCAATTGAATACTTTACCAGCAGCATCGAGCAGCATTTTTAAAAATCTGTTGTCTAACAACAAGGCTTCATGATAAACGTGATGAATTTAACTATTCAATCGTCGCCTTCCCTGATTATTCTTTATATATGAATAATTTCTAAAACGAGATAAGTTACAGACAAACAAGTTGATGAAACAAGAATATCGGGAGTCTCGTTTAAAGTCATTTCGTAAGATCAATGGTCGATACAATGATCTTAACAGCAATTACATCTATCATAAAACCATTTTTCCATACTAATTTTAAAGCCATTTTTTTTACAAACTAAATTGTCGACGAATAATCTCGTAATTTCCCTATCATGACAAGGAGCACGCGGTGGATGTAAACGGTCAATCGTCCATGGCACCTGATCCCATCTCTGATGTATGAGCGATTGCCAACATTGTTTAAATTATTATTTTTTGATATCCTTATTTTGATAAAGACAATTGTGTTCTATCAATGAAACTTTAAAATTCATAGAAATATTTTAATTTTTTAGGTAATTTTAATTATTAATGTAGAGGAATTGATTAACATAAAAACATTCGCAACAGAAACTTGTATATACTTAAAAACAAATTTAATGACATTCATTCGGGTTTAATCTTAATTTTCTCAATGGACCAAGAAGGTGTGTATATTACGATTTTTCACAACCATACACATTATAACTTCTAAAACTGCAGTCTGTTGATCAAGATATTAAAATATGTGCGTACAAAGTGACGCTCACGTAGCAACTGGACAAATTGATACTAGCTTGTGAAGGATAATCGATTTTTTTTAACCAATTCAATGTTCCTAAATCAATAATGGCAGAAATATACTGCATTGTGGAAATTGGTTTTTTTTTCAAAGACTAGAGGAAATTTCCCTCGAGACATACTTATTTGTTCTTTATCAAAAAATATGTATATATAAATAAAACTTAAACACTGATGTCTGAAGTATTATGTTTATACATTAGTAGAGTATGACCACAGCGTAAACGGTTTTTCGTTTTTAGTATGATATATTCTACCGAATATTTGCTATTAACTGCTGAAGACATCAAAATGAAGATTTCAATAACAATAATAACATTGAGTGTATCATCGATTAAGCGACATGTTTTTATTTGTGACATTCGTTTTTATTAGTTATGATGCAAAAACATTTACCCGTGAAAAATCAATGATACATCATTGATAGAAAATATTTATAGCGAATCTACTATACTTACTGTTAAACATCAGAATACGAAAAATTCTTAAAATGAAAGATTCATATGTACTGTGTGATTTTTCGTTATTTTTCCACCTCAATCAATCAGAGACTCAGACTACGTTTAGGAAGTAAAAAAAAATCGATATGCT
This sequence comes from Saccostrea cuccullata, assembly GCF_032062105.1. Lineage (NCBI taxonomy): Eukaryota > Metazoa > Mollusca > Bivalvia > Ostreida > Ostreidae > Saccostrea > Saccostrea cuccullata. Next base: position 113,099 of record NW_026918691.1, on the reverse strand, counting down.
TTCAGCTACTGACTCAGAATAATTTTCCACAGAGAATTTTCTCATATAATTAGGCCGATAAGACATTAGAAAAAAATGACTGAAAAAAACAATATAAACTGTAATCCTTACACCAATGAAAAAAAAGATTGGTCAAACGAAGGACGCATATGCTTGTTTCTCGTAGAAGTTAAAGCTGAATTAGCTGAAACAATAACCTTTTTATTTTGTCCAAGCTGAAATACCAGTAAACCATGTTTTTAACCTCTTTATCTATTTTTATTGCTTTAAATTCACTTCTCTAATATATAGGATTCCAAAATAATGTGCTATCAACAAGCAGAGTCAGAGTGATTTAATCGTTGCTTTACTTTTCTAATAAAAAGTGCTTTACATATATGATTATTATAAATAATAAATGTATTAATTACTACATATCATAATATATGCTTAAACCTTTTATCAATATTCAAAATTGTGCTTTTCAAAACTTCTTAATTATTCAAATAAATTTTAATTTGTAAATTTCTAAATCATTTACTAAATGTACATGTATGTTCATTAATTACATTTCATTTAAAAAAAATAATAGGATATCATTTTATGGCAACTTATCCCATCTCTCATATTTTTGGAGGTCCGTGTTTCCTCTGTTCCTATTTTGTATTGTTTAATTAATTTTTATTTCCATGTATTACATTTTAAAGTTTAATCGGGGGTATAGAATGAAGTTGGACACGTGATTAAATCCTACAACGTACGAAATAATCATATTGTATTTCTTATTAATTTATTCATATTTATTTTTATTCGTGTTAAAAAGAAAACAAGATGTGTTTGTGAAACACTGATGTTTCCTTATGGCAACTAATAGCCAAGGTTTCAAAATTGTCAAAAAAGAATTTCTTGTCACAAGAAATACACCTGTAAAATATGAAAGCCATAAAATTCAAAGTTAGTCGAAAAATATGTAGGCATCCATAGTTATTGTAGATTCAATTTTGTTCAAATTATACCCCCATAGGTGTAGGTTGGAACCATTTGTGCATTTAAGCTTTTCAATACTAAACTGATGTTTGCTTTTTTCCTTACCACGAAGCTCCTGGGCGTCTTATTTTTTATCTTAAGGAGTGGTTTTATAAAGTATAAAAACATCAGTCCCCTATCAGAAGAAATTGAGGGAGCACAGTTGTATTGGTAGAGAGGAAAATTGAAGTAAGAAAGAAAAGTACTCTAAGAACCTCAAGATTTTTCTCTCTTAAGAAAAGAATAGACGCTTATTTTATGTAATGAACCCAAAAAGCTGAATTAGATTAATGAAGATATGGAGATAACGAACAGTATTCAATCTCAAAGTACATAAAACAATACAAAATAAGAGCAGAGCAAACATGGACCTCCGAAACATCAGGGGTGGGATCAGGTGCAAGGGAGGCGTGCGCATCCCCTGCTGACCGGTCACACCCGCCGTGTGCTCCTTGTCATGATCAATGTAAGAAGATTTACATGTACATACAGTGTAGACATATTTAATATCAATTTATAAGTCTAGTCCTTATCTTTCTTTTCTGAAATGCAGTCCATTGATAATCGTTAGATGATGAACGACAAGATCTCCTACTTAATGCTACTCACTGCTAAAGTATTTCGAGAGAAACTTCAGCTAACCTCAGTAGTGTTTTATTTTTGTTTAGTTAGAACAGCGTTCATCTATAAATCATTGGGGAAATCCACAGTATGAGTTAAGCTTACACCAATTACCGTTCGATCCTATCGTGTATCTTCTATCTGATGAAATATTTGGCCGTAAAACAAATTAAATACTAGTACTTTTCCATTTCCATTTCATGATATTTAGAATATTTCCTTTTCATTATTCAACATTCAGTCTGGGCGACAGAAATTGGTTACTACAAGACAGACAGCGATATTTAAGAATCTTCCGTTTAACGTAAATACGACATGTTTAGTTGCTCATGATGCGTAATTTCCTGTTAATGAATCTATGATAATGTGTTGCTTATTTGTTTATGAGTTAATAAAAACACACAAATATTGTTCCAAATCTATTTTCAAAGTAATTGTTTTGAATGCAATACTTACCTTGGTTTTTTTCAATGATTGAAGATATTCCTGGTAATAGCGAGCGCAGCGAGCGTCGCGAAGCGAGCTCAATAGACTAACGTGTAAGAACAGAGGAAATTCGGAATGAAATCTGTACATACGTCAGGCAAATTTCTCTGTGAAACATTCCCAGAATTCCTTTACTACCCAATATCCTTTGCGCGAAGAAATAAATAAATAATAACGTACAGCATAAAAGGCTACCACTTTGTAGAAATCTTTCAAAGAAACAAAAATAACTCTGCAATGTTTATCAACCAAAATTGCACTAGGTCTATAGTTTCAACCAGACGCTCGGTTGTCTCCGTAAGCTCCGACGAGCTCCGTGACGTCGTGTGACGTCACAGCTTGTCGAGACGTCTCGTGCGGCTTTATGTTTGAAATGGCTGATCAAGTGTTTTTGATGGTACAACTGCGCTCGCCCCAACGGTCACACCGTAAAACATAAGCTTATAGTTGTAAAACGAATTCTAGAATGCGAAAATCATATATGCTAGAATTCATTTTATTTTTGCAGCCAATTCTGTGAAGATCCGAAGAAAGATAGCAACTGTCAGCAAGGTATTTACATTGAGCGCGTACCAGAAAATACCTATTGAATAAAAACCAGCAGTAGGTAGAACTTAAGATTGCCTTTGATATTTTTATGCGAGAGTTTATTGTCTTGGAATTCTCCAAGCAATCCAGAAGTTGATGCACTGATAACATCCATTAATATCCTGATATTATCTTTAAAGTACTGATGTGTGCAAAAAATATTATGATCTTAATTATCTTCAATCATTTAGAATAAACTTTAATTGATTCAAATTAAATCTAGCCTTAATTTTTTTATTGGAAAAAATGCATCAAAAAATTATAGATGCATAGTCTCCGTTAAAATGCAAGGTTAAGATAGGGAATTTAAATCTAACATAACTCTGGGTTGTACATTATTGAACTGTCATCATCTTACCTAGATAACAGGTGCTTGTAGGCGAACGGTAAAAAAAAATTCCAACCAGAAATCTATCTTGAGAAACTGTCAATTACCTTAACATGATACAACTTAATGCTTTAAGATGTTGTATAGCTATTTTGAATTGTTGAGTGAGAGATTCCTCTACAATGTTTTCATTACGCCCTGTTATAAGCAGACCAATTTTTGTATTCATATGAAGCATAGTTTATTTAAAATCTTCTATATGAGAAAAAAAAGCTGCTGTGACCTTTGATTTGAAATTTCAATATATCGACGACATATCATCAATTGACAATTTACTTCCATTCATGATTACATGTCGACTCCATATATCCCAGTAAACTTGAAATAAAGGATACCATAGAGTCTGCGACATCTGTTTCATATTTGTATATTTTAATAAAACAGACGTTAATGGTAACTAAAACGAATCTTTATGAAAAGCGTAATGAATTCCACTTTTCAATCGTCAACTTCCCTTAAATGTACTGATGAATCTGGCTTAATTTTTAAATTATAATAAATTTGTATTTTGCAGGAATATTGTTTTTATGTATTATTTATACTCGCAATCATATAACGGTAAAAATGTAATTATTAGTTCAAAATAATGTGTAATAAATGATTAATGGAAAAAATTCAAATTGACTTGACTTGATTTTTTCTGTTTCTGAGCCTAATATAAAAATAGTATTTCAAGTGTAAACCTTCTTCTATCAATTATTTACCCTCCAATTCATTGTAAAGTACCCATTTATTGCAGCCCGGAGGACCGGGCTGCTCTATACAAATAAGTTTAAGTGTTGGTGTATGGGGATTGGGGGTGAAAGTAGTTATTCAAAATTAAAGGTTTTCTAAACATTGAAAATATTGTTAATCAGAATGTTCTTTCCCTTTATAAATTACGAGATACATAATATATTTACTTCAATAAAGTGAATCTGTAAAAATATATATTTTTTCCATATTTCATATATAAAGTTGTAGATCATTTACTACCCTTTTTTTTTTTAGAACATCGCATTTTATTTCTCGCATAAAAACGTACTCTGCATACTTCGTGTTTTATATTCTAAAATTGAAATTAAATACATTTTTGAATATAGGTGATGCATGGGTCTAACTTCAATTTATATTTTATGCAGCCAACATTTACTCGAGGAATTGAAGTTTAAAATGGTATCGTTTTTGTTTGTCATTTATCCGACTATAACTTTTTCAAATATTCGCGAATATCGTCTCCATCAATTAGACGCATGCCTTTTCACACATATCGAAGCGGTTTGATGATCAAGAGTCTTTCCATTGTTTACTTTATATATTTCCCGGGCGACAATTAACGGTTACATCAATATTTTCTTGTTTACCATTTGATATAGCTTTATTGCAAATGCAAATGTATACACATGAAATGGAACATGCCAGCGGGACAACATATTGCACATTAGCTTAATAGAAGAGTGATCAATAATATACGCAGACGGTAAATCCTAAATTACAAAGCTAGTGTTTATATTTGAGTTGAGCATACGTTATGTTCACTATTTTGAGATATACTTTTCTTGTCACATCCATAAATAAGATATGAAATAAAAAAAAACCAGAGAGTTCGAAACAAAGAGTGAACCTACATATGTACCACCTTCAGCTAATAGTTACATACAAAATACCAGCTCAGAAGCACTTATACAAATTTCAAAACACATATGTTACAAACTTTTCATTGTAGTTGACCTTTAGTACAGTTCATACCACGAAAAGAGAATCTTTTGCTGAGAACCGGAGTTAAAAATAAAGAGAATAATTACCGTTTTTAATGTGAAAAACTTGTGGATTTGAGACATTAATAACCGGGACTAGTATTTTAGAAGCAAAAGTGATAAAAAAGCAATTTATTTAAGGACTTTAAATACCAACAGTTGTTTAGGCCAAAAAAAATTAATTGATAGTTTCTAATTAGACTTGCAAAAAAAAAATGTTCTGTCGTGGATAACAACAACTGAAAAAAGGTAAAATAATTCAGAACTTTATCATTAGTAATATAGGCCTAAAAAGTAAATCCATGCAATAATTGATGATTGAATAAAAAGTGAAAATAGATTTTATACCTTGTTAAATTTCAAATTCAATTATCGGGTTTTCTACATGGTGTAAATGTAACAAGTTTTTAATCGATTTCTCTAATTATGTATGTCAATCTCGTTTTTATAAATTCCGGTTATCCTTATTTTATTCACTTGTTCCCGTGTGTTCTTTTCCAATAAATCCAATAATTTCAAAGACGACAAGGAACTAGATGACTTATTAAATGAAAAAAATACTTTGCATTTTATTATATGTATACTTGGTTTCCTTTGCTAAGGAGGAAGAATTATTCACGACTACTCATATTTCTTTTTCATTAGAGTGTATTAAGATACAAAAGGAAAATTTAGTTTTGTCTAAACAAATATGTGACATGTTTTTATATCATAACAGTTTATGAAACCAATGTACTGAAAAATAATGTGTATTGGTTGTCATGAAACTATAGACCTTCAACAAAAGACTTCTAGTTTAAATACCTTCATAAGGACATAAATAATATTAATTTTATTGGCAGGAGGAAGGTAAGACATAGTTGTATAAACGAGCCTAGTTATAATTTCCCTGATTATTTGACTCTTTTTTCTTTGATATTTAGTTGTATCTATAAAACCTTTCACATAAAATTTTCGTAAGTCTTGCAAACAAAATGATTTATAATCTATTTACAAATAATGAATTGTTGAATTCGAAGTCATTTAGTTCCTTGTCGTCTTTGAAATTATTGGTTTTGAAAAATATAAACAATATAATACATTTATATGATTATATGTATAAAGATTGAATAACTTCTCATACTATGATTTCCTTTGTAAAGCTTAAAAAATCATTATTTTAAATAAAATGTACAGTGAATATTGTATGCAATGCATTTGAGGATGACGAATGAATAAATAAAATACCGATTTAAATGGCCTTTTGGAACAGTTGAGACACAGCAAAAATAAACTGCACTTTCCATCGGCATTCAATATACAACACATGCAGCCCTTTTAGTTCTCGTCCTAATCAGCTCTAATAAGCCCAATATATAACAGCTTACAAAAAATAATGTTCTGACGTGGATAAGAACAACTGAAAAAAGGTAAAATGATTCAGAACTTTATCATTATTGATATAAAAGTAAGTCCATGCGATAATTGTTGATAAAAAATAAGTGAAAGTAATTTTTATACCTAGTTAAATTTTAAATTCAATGATAAGTTTTTCTACATGGTGTAATTTTTATAAGTTTTTAATTGATTTCTTTAATTATTTATGCCAGTTTCGTTTTTATAAATTCCGGGTAACCCTCTTTTATTCACTTGTTTCTGTGCGCTCTTTCCTTTTGACATGCATATGCTGTAATTCGTGAAAAGAAATATAATGTAAATATATTGACAATATTGTGCTCTTTAATAATATTATACGTGCAACTATGCATTAAATTCTTAAACATTGTTAAATAGATGGAACGTCTTTAGTGATTGTTTAGAAAGAAAGAAATATATACTTATCATGGTTCAAAGATGTCTATATCAACAAAGCATATGCTCTATATACAGATCTCGGGTTTCATTGATATATCATTCACTGAGATTTATTACAGAAACATACACGTTTCTGTATATAGAATTGGTTTAAATTATGTCTCTATCTTATTACATAAGTTAAAAAGAAAAGGGACGTTGCTTTATTTTTTAACACTAATGTTCAATGATTCGAGGAAGAAATTATCCAGGACTATCCATATTTTATTTCATTAGAGTGTATATTGAAACTAAATGAAAATCTCCTTTAGCCAAAGAAATACATGACATGTATTTTCATCATAATTGTTTACAAATATATGTATTGACAAAAAAGTGTATTCATTGTCAAGAATCTGTCGACCTTCAACAAAAGATTTCCAGTTTAAATACCTTCATAAGGACATACTTATCTAAATTAGTTTTATTGGCAGGAAAAAGGTAAGACATAATTGTATACGTAAGCCTAGCTGATTTTTTGACATTTTCACTCTTTATTTCTTTGATTTTCTCTAATAATAATTTGTATCTACAAAACCTTTCATAAATTTTCATAAATCTTGCATATAAAATGATTTTAAATCTATTTATTAACAATGAAGAGTTGAAATCGAAGTCAACTAATTCCATGTATCCTTTGAAAATATTGGTTTTGATATATACATCATAATTATATAGCTATAAAGATGAAATAACTTCTCATACTATAATTTTCTTTGTACAGCTTTAGAAATATTTTAAATGTATGTATAGTTTATTGTGTATGCAATGTATTTAGAGATTACGAATGGATAAAAAATATCGATTTAAATATCATTTTGAAATACGTTGTGACCCAGCAAAAATTAACAATACTTTGTGCTTTGCATTGACCCATTCAATTAATATACAATTAATGCAACCCCATTTCGACTAAGATCTCGCCCTAATTAGCTCTTAAAAACCAAGAATTCATTAAAACTATCTAGATGAGTATATGTGTATATTCAAGCTTTAAAGACAAAGAAAAAAAAACTTGAACAAGTACTGTGAAATTACTAATTTTCGTGGGGGTTTAATTTTCATTGTTTTCGAGATATCGAAAGACCCACTAATTCATGTTCACCAAGAAATTAAAATTTAATATGCATAATTACTCAACACTTCTCTATCCACGAAATCAAATCCCCACATATCAATATTTTTTTTTCAAACCTCGAAAGTTTGCCCCCACGAAAATAAGTAATTTCACAGTAATGAGTACCAGGTATTTTAAATATCAATCAAAAAGACCTGTTAAAATAATTTATTTTATTGCTGCTCTTCGACTTCAGTTATAAACTACCAGTACTTTATATCAAATATATTATTTCTGCCGATGATAACAACATCTGAAGATGTAAGCATAATTCAACACTTCACCAGTATTGATATCAAAAGTCAATATACATGCGAATATTGGTGATCGAAGAGAAGAAACGAAAGTGATTATGCCTTTATACCTTCTATGATTTCCAAAGTCAATATACGGTATATCTACATAATATAATTGTTATATATTTCCAATCGATTTCTTTAATGAAATATGCCAGTTTCTTTTTCATAAATTCCTGTTATTGCAGCCCGGAGGACCGGGCTGCTCTATACATATAAGTTTAAATGTTGGTGTATGGGGATTGGGGTGGGATTAGTTATTAAGAATTAATGGTTTTCTTAACATTGAAAAGTTCGTTAATCAGAATGTTCTTTCCTTTTATAAATTACGAGATACATAAAATATTTACTTCCATAAAGTGAATATGTAAAGTTGCTTATCATTTACTATCGAAAAACGACAGGCCCCTTTTTTTTTTAGAATATCGAATTTTTCTTCTCGCATAAAAACGTACTATGCACAGTTCGTGTTTTATATTCTAAAATTGTAAATTAAATACATTTTTGAATACAGGTGATACATATGTCTAACTTCCATTTATATTTTATGCAGCCAACATTTACTTGAGAAATTGATGAAGTTTAAAATGGTATCGTTTTTTGTTTGATTTTATCCGACTATTAGTTTTCAAAATATTCGCGTGAATCGTCTCCATCAATTAGACGCATGCATTTTCATATATATCGAAGCAGTTTGATGATCAAGACTCTTTCATTGTTTACTTTATATATTTCCCGGGCGACAATTGATGGTTACATCAATGTTTTCTTGTCTTTCTTTTATTCACTTGTAGTTATTTGTGATATGCATATAATTCATGGGGAAAAATACCCCATCATTTTAATATTATGTGCTTTTTAAAAATATACTGCATGTGCATACAACTCTTAAATAGATTAAATATCTTATCATTTTAAAAATAATATATACATGTACCCATCCTTATTCAAAGATATCTATACCAAAATTGTTTATGAAAACCAATGTATTGACAAAAACTGTGTATTGATTGTCCTGATACTGTAGATCTTCAACAAAAAAACTTCCAATTTAAATACCTTCATAAGGACATAAATAAACTATATTTATTTAGTTTTATTGGCAGGAAGAAGGGCTGCATACTTGTCTCAGGCAGCGCTGATATCTCTAATAAAAAGAATCTTAATAATAATGACTTTTCTTTGAATTATCATCAATAATTTCTTTTAAAAAATTCGGATAGGGCCAGTATTGTCAAACTAGAATAATAATAATAATAATAATAATGATTGTTTTTATATAGCGCTTTTCTAGCATAAATGCTACTCAAAGCGCTTTACATTACATTATTACCCCAGCAGACCTTAACAATCCAGAACCTTTCTCAGTGCAAGCTGCCGTTATCAGCGCTAGAACACTAACATTCTGACAATATCTTTCACTGTCTATAGCCAGGTACCTCTTTTACACAACGTCGGCTTGTTGTGGCTAGGATTCGAACTCACAACCTTCAGTTTGGAGTCCGGCACCTTAACCACTGGACTACCGACGCCATACTAAGCGACTCTTTATTTTATCTGTATCTACAAATCATACAAAAATTTCAAACAATCTTGCATACGTAATGATTTTTAATCTATTTATTAATCATGAAGTGTTGAAATCAAAGGCATCTAATTCCATGTCTTTGAAATTATTGGTTTTTATAATTGTGAAGAATATACACATTAAACAACTTCTCAAACTATGATAAAATTATTTTAAAAATGTTGATTTAAAGCACATTAAGACACAACCAAAATAAACTTGAAATGTATTCTTTTCAATGGATCAGGGTAAAACACAAAGTTTCATTATGGTGCACGTATATAGTACGGAAGCCCATTTAGGACCTATCAAAAAATATTTTTGAATTCGTTGTAACGATATTTAGAATTCGTTATAAGGAATTTAATTTGTTATAACAGATTTTTTGAATTCGTTATAACGAATTTAATCTGTTATTACACATTTATTGAATTAGTTATAACAAATTTAATCTGTTATTACAGATTTGTTAAATTCGTTATAACCAAATTCTTGAATTGGTCTGTAATAACAGATTAAATTCGTTATAACGAACTCAATAAATCTGTAATAACAAATTAAATTCGTTATAACGACTTCAATGAATCTGTAATAACAAATTAAATTCGTTATAACGAATTCAATGAATCTGTTATAACAAATTAAATTCGTTATAACGAATTCAATAAATCTGTTATAACAAATCAAATTCGTTATAACGAATTCTAAAAATCGTTATAACGAATTCAAAAATATTTTTGATAGGTCCTAAATGGGCTTCCGTATATATTGTATTTCATTTTACTTGTATTTTATTTTATATCGATAATTGAAATGAAAATATTATAAAGTGTTAATAATTAACGATTCCATCTTTTATTTTTTACAATTACTGGATACATTTTTAAAAAATCTTTTAAAAAAGAATAACAACATAAACAAACAAATTGAAGGAGTTGTGGTACCCTGCTTTTAGCTGCAATAATGTAGCCCTTTTTTCGGGGGGGGGGGGGGAGGGCTACAACTCCTTAGGATCTCCGTAATGGTGCAGAGCGGGAGCGATTCGCTCCCGCACGGATTTCGGCTTAAATTGTTAGTAAACGGCTATTTTATTTATATGTCTTACCTGGACTTCCAAAATGTAGATATCCTAGACATAAATCGATCCAAAAATATATAGAACAATCCATATATCAGTAATTTTCGTGTATGTCGACATCACAACTTAAATTTATCCGCCATGTTTACTGACCTTGACAGATTTTATTTCGGGACAGCCAATGAGATTAAGGATCTATGGGGAGCGGATTTCTTTAGAATTACCTTATTTTAAGCTTAAATATCGGTGTTTCCAAAAAAATGAAACATGGAATGATTTTATTTATGGATGTTTAATGTTACTATTCATCACAATTATTCATAAACATCGACATTTGTTTTATTGAGTTGTTCTAAATTTCAAGCGCAAGTCTCACTACGTCACGCGTGAACTGTCATGGCTGCTGAAGTAAATGCACCGATTTATTTTACAAGGTTTTCGCGTTTAACAAGCTTTGATGTCGACAGTGAATAAAAATTTCGTCATCTTAGAAGTATGTTTATTGTGAAAACAATTTATTCTGCCTGCAGTCGCCAGTGTTTACAAAATATTTTTGCACCATTACGGAGATGCTGTGGAATTGTAGCCCTCTCCAGAAAACATCAGATAAAAAAAAATCGGATTACATTATTGCAGCTACCCTGCTTTCAGTGTCTTAGTGAATGGGATGACATTATTTAGACCATATTGTGTCAAATATGAACGCCCTATCTTGCGTCATTCTAAAGTTAACTTTTTTGAAATTTAGGTCAAACATGAAAAAAAGGTCAAGGGGTAAAAAATGATGGTATGCTTGCAAACATCCCTTCTCAATCAAAAGTTATAAGAAAATATCTTTTTTTGAAAAGTAGGTCAAACTTTAAGGTAAAGAGCACGGGGTAAAAATCATAGTATATATAAACTGATCTTGTCAAAGGTAATATATATGTATAATTTAAGTCCAATATATCCTCTTTCAAAAGTTATTACCAATTTAAATTGATGTTAAATTTTTTTTTGAAAAAGTAAAACTTCAATGGCAAGGGGTCAAAACAAACAATCAAAGCATATTTGGTAAGGTCTTGTCACAAATAAATGTTCATGTAAAATATTACAAAATTATCTTTTCTCATTCAAAAGTTATGACTAGTGTTAGAGTTTTTGTGACAGACGATGGACAGACTGACAGTCAAATGAGATTTAATGTCCCCTCGTTTTCGAGAGACAATAAATATTTGTACATTATGCAACAGTATTTTTATCTATCTTATTTTTCTCTCCCTGTACCTTAGACAAACCCCCCAAAAATAGCTTTTCGTGTTCTATATAAAAACACAAGTTTAAATGCATTGATCAGTTTTGTGTAAACTAAATAGCAAGGAATCAATAGAGGATAAATTATCAATTGAAATACCTTTTATGTATTCATAACGCACGGACCGTATACACTGTAGTCCATTACATACGTATACATCGGTATTTATGTCATCCCGAAAGAGATATGATTATGCATAAGATATTCAATTACATGTATATACTTTAAAAAAACAGTTCTCTGTCACTGCATCAGATAAAAAGGTTTGTAAAATTCAGTACAGAAAAACCCCAATATTCTCTATATAGAGAAACAGGCAACATAATTAATAATATACTGAAAAGGAAAAAGAAACGCAGGGTAACATAATATGCAACATTTTTTTTACCACATGACCAAAAATCACAAAAATTGGTCAGATGAGAATCTTGGTTACCATGCACTAAAATTAGTGCACAGAATTACTCAACCGTGAAATGTATGACGTCACGTTGGAAAAATGCTAAAAAGCCAAAAACACATGCAACTTGAAGATGAAAAGTTTTTCAACGATCTTCTTGTACCATATGATGCACTTGAGGTATACATATTGGTTTTCAGTATTTGTAGACGAGATTCATTTCTTGCAACTCTGTTACGGTTGACGGAAGTCCCATGAGGTCTGGATTTTACGTTGCCTAAGTAAGGACAAAGGCAACAACGGCTTACTGTGCAGTCACTAGTAATTTTTTCCCCATAGAACGTCTGAACCGTCGTCAAAGAGGGCCTTGAATTGGTTTCAATAAACCGTGACGATGACGTTGACGCGTAACAGAGCCACGTCAAAATCTGGTTATTCGTCCTGCCACCTGTTTAATCACCACCTTAATAACATAAAACTGTGATTAATCAAGTAGGTTATCATAATCATTAAATTCGTCATAAAACTGAAAGAAAATGATAGCGCGTTTTGAATCTTTGAACTTTACGTTGGTGTTCCTCTCACTGGCGCATGTGCATGCCGTTTCCCTATTTTTTTTTTTGGCATGATTACCTCTGACTCTTTGTAGCCTAGGTTTAATAAGATTTTCTAGCAAAGGTTCACATTTAACCACTCGACTGGTCTCCGTAAAAATCTGAGGGACTGAGTGGAAGATAGGGTTTGAAATGCAAAAGATAGTCTCTTTCAACTAAGGGCTATCTTGTTCAAAAGGTTTGAAAATATCCCTATTTGTAGGATAAACACACTGATGAACTCTATGCAAAGGAGAAACAATGCTGTGACAGATGCGCGAAGGAGACATTGAAGATAATGAGAATTTTTAATTTTCTCTTTTATGGGGTATCATCATATCAGTTTCAATAACTAACGAATTATGAGGCAAAGTCAAATGAAATTTTGGTTACATTTTTTAAAAAGATGATTTTAAACGTTAGATAGAATCAATAGAAAATGCAAAAGAAAAAATAAAATTTTTTCACCTCAAAAGTTTACCCTGCGTTTCTATTTACTCTCAGTATATAATCTATCATTACAACAATTAGAGTGGAAAGGAGTTTAGAATAGCGTACATATACCATCTTAATCAAGTAAAGTATATTTTTCAGATGCTAAAGGCAATCGTTTTCGAAAACTTTGTCCATTTTAAGGACAAGCAGGTGATCAATTTTGGAAAATCAGAAGAAATATCTGGCAATAAAAAAGGCATTCAAGAAGAAAAAGCTGGTGATAAAAAGAAAACTAAGAGAAGATTAGAAGATACAGAGGCAGCTGCAGAAGAAAATTCTGAAAATGAACAACCTGCAAATCAGCTTCATTTCTTTGTTGGAGCAAATTTTTGTGGAAAAAGTACCGTTTTAGAATTGATTAGACGATGCATGACAAATGATATTAATGTGTCCGTGACTAATTCATTCAGTGAAGAGAATGTGGCGTATGTGTTCTGCAAATTCGATTTAAATTCAGAAGAGGTCATTTCTGGTCTCATAAAAGAAGGAAACAATTGTGATCCCCGCAGATTTCATAAAGTCTTGATTTACAACGACGAGTGTAAGAAAATGTTCCGCTGTGAAAGTTTTGAATGCTGCAATTCAAAACCCATAAAAGGTTTTCTTCGAAACGTGTTAGAAAATGAAGACGCACTAGGCGATCTCTTTAGGCGGGGAAAAAAATCAAGCTGTGTAACACATATTTTAGAGAAAATAAAATCTAGAAACAATGAAATTGAAGAGAAGGAAAACGAAATAGATTGGAAGAATTTGGAAAACGCTTATATTGCAACAATGCCTCTTAGAGGAATTGGAATAGTGCAATGGACAAAAAGTGGGAAAATTGTAGATAAAGTTAAAAACTATAAGATGGCATGTGAACGTGCAGAAATAATATCAAAACTTTTGTCAGAAAAAAACTTAATTGATATGACTAAAGAAGAAAGATATTTTAAGTATTTGGCATATCCGGAAGAATTCAAATTTGATATTAAAGAAGCTGAGGTGAAAGGAGCCGAAGAAAAAGGAGCGGAAGAGAAAGGAGCTGGGGAAAAAATAGCCGAAGAGAAAATAGCTGGGGTAAAAGGAGCTGAAGAGAAAGGAGCTAGGGAAAAAATAGCCGAAGAGAAAGGAGCTGGGGGAAAAGGATCTGAAGAGAAAGGAGCTAGGAAAAAAGGAGCTAAAGAGATAGGAGCTGGGGAAAAAGAAGCTGAAGAGAAAGGAGCAGAAATATATGTTACACACGGTTCGTTTGATCCATTTCCGTTGTTAAAAACTTCTGAGGGGATATTAGAAGCTAAACAAGCGTCTCTGCTTCTGGCACACAAAAACATAAAAACATTGATTTTAGAGGAGCCCTGTAGAGGAATGCACGCCCAGATGGTTGAACGTTTGAGAGCAATCCTTTATCAGGAAGGATTAGAGAAAACTATCATCGTTTCTACACATAATCCGTATTTTATCGATACTATCACAATAAATAACACTAATGTTTTTTTTCGAACCCAATCAAAAGACTCGAAATACTCATGTAACATTAGAAATGTGGGTCTTCAGAAAGATCTTTCTAAGGTATCTGATGTTGAAACGCTGAGAAGCCTTTTGTTTGCAACCAAAGTTTTATTAGTCGAAGGTCCAATTGATAGGGATGTTGTGCAAACTCTCTTCACACACAGGCGTGAATGTCGGGGGATGGAGATTTGTAATGAAGAGAAAGCAGATATAACTACTTATCAAATAATTCCAATTGGTGGGTGTCAAAACGCTAAAGACGTCCTCAATTTTTGCAAGTATATCAATCTTCCTGCCTTATGTTTACTGGATCGTGATAAATATGTTACAATAAAAAATCTCCAAACTATTCCAATCACTAAAAAACCTGAAGTTGAATTCTGTTGTAAGTTGGTTGTCCTTAATTTTTTGGGAGTTGATAGACATAAAATTAAAACATATACAGAAAGATTTCAGTACAGAGAAGCATCATGTTTTATTGAAAACGAGATCGGATTTAAGGAACTCTCTGATTATTTAATAAAAGATAAGAAAACTTTCATTTGGAAATGGGGTGCACTTGAAGATGCAATACTTAGTTCGGAAAATATGAACAGAGAGATTGCTACTTCGCTTGAGATTGATCTTAGTGATCCTGAACCTTCTAAAAGATGTAAGATACTTAAAAATAAATTGAAAGAGAGACTAAATGAAAAGGAAAGAAAAGAGTTTTCTAAACATCTTAGTGAGGTCGATGAAATTAAAAGATTTCTGGGCTTCATGGAGGATGAAGAAAATAAAAGAATGCAGGTATGTTATAACTTTAATTGTATACACTCGAACTCACTAATATTGAACTCTCTGTGTTTGAAAAATCGGTTTGAAATGAATTTTCTTTCCCCTAAAAACTGGTATAGTTTCTTTAAATTATACTCATTTAGATTAAAATCAGTTTAATTTAAAAACTCGGTTATTTTGAAGTGAGCACGAAGCTTGTAATTTTGATAACGGTTACATTGAAGTCACGGATTGCGATGCGGGGACACAGGTTACTGATTATATACGAAGTCTAGCACGTGTAAATTTTTTAAACATATGATTTGAATTCGGCGGACTTGTAAACAATGAATTATTTCTTGTACAAATAAAACAATAGCGCATTTCTCAACAGAACATATTAGTCATCATTTTCATTTTCTAACTACGGAGTGAAGAACAACATGGCTAAAATACGCATGATTCCCATGTTCCTCCTGAAAAATGACATCTATAGCAAGTCTAGGTTGTCGAAAATACTGACAAATTGTTCTGTGTGCAATTACATGCATAGAAAATGTTATTCAAATGCGACGTCTAATCCTTACGTCACGGATTCGAATTCCACTGTGGGACGTGGAGACCGGTCTTTTGGATGAGACCGTATAAACCGAGGTCCCGTGTCGCAGTAGGTGCTGGCACGATAAAGATCCCTCCCTGCTCGATGGCCCTTAGTGCCGAGTTATAGGATAAAATTTGCAGCTCTCCACCGGCAAGTGGTGGCGTCTCCATATGAGTGAAAAATTCTCGAGAGGGACGTTAAACAATATACAATCAATCAATCTAATCAGTGTTTGAATCGCAAAGGCAAAGTACGAAACATTCCAAGGAGGGTATTATGAAAGTGTTCCACCTGGCTATTTCCCCTTGGGGTGGTAGGGGTAGTTCTGGATCGTCGCATACCACATGACTTTGGAAGAGCATGAAAAAGTTCATATTCAAATTCTCGGCCCTGATCACAATGAAGTATATAACTAAAGGAAATATAAATCCCAAAATGTAATCCTGAAATATTTTTTTCTGCTGCAGTTTTTCCAGATTTCTTCCTAATTGGGTATGCCTGATCAAATCTGGGGTGGTGGGTTGTTTATCCTTCATGCATAAACATACTTTTGTGACGAAATGTTCAATTTCTGCCGCCATACCAGGGTAAAAGAAGCGTTCACGGATTCATGCATAAATTAAATTTTACTCTTTTGGTACCTTAATGTCCCATCTTAGAGTATCGATTCGATAATTCTTTATGATTTTGAGCTAGTTGGCACAGTTTTGAGTAAAGTTTTTCGGCAGATTTTCCCTATAATGTGCGCTTAAAATTTGGCGAAGTGAAGCAAGCATCAGATCCGTTTTGCCTTCCAGATAACATCTCATTCCAGTCCCGACTGGTATCGCTTGGATGACGGTGTCTGTTATTTCGACTGTGAAGAACCCCTTCTTTTATTCTCTCTCTATCTGTTGTACTAGGGCTACGAATGACAGTCCCGTTTGTGCCTCAATTTGGCCGTGAATTTTGAATTTCTTTCTAAAGGAATTAATGGTAGAAACAATTTGTTTCACACTTGTCTTTGGAATAAGATTTGGAATGTCTCTTGAATCTTCCTTTTTCTTTTTTTTTTTACATTGGTCCGTCCTAATTTCACTTCTTCTGCAAAAACTTCCAGAGCCAGAAGGGCAACGGATCCCTTTGTCCTGTCTTAAAATTCCTCTAGCTAGTTCTCTACTATTTAATCAGTTTTGGACAGTACTCTCAAAGTTGTTCCAGTGTTAACATGCAAATTTGCTTCTATCCCCTTAATGATAGCTTATACAAGCTTCTTTAATTATTATTTTGTTTACGCCAACTTGAACTTTGTACGTTTTGATGCATTTGGATGTATTTTGAACAGGATATCTCAGTGTTTGGGATGAATGTATTCTATATGATGATGGTATTTGTTAAGTTCTTTTATATCCTTGTGGATAGTCATATCAATTATTATGCTACTGAAAATAAGAACTTACAGTATATAAAATGTTATAATATTTGAAATAAAATTATTTAAAAAATTTGAAGAAAAAAATTATTGGAAAAAAAACAATAACAATGTAACTGTAAATGCTACATCAAATTTATATTTTTGGACCTAATACCATGGCCAAATTTAATCTTTGTCGGATTTATCCCGAAAGATTTATTTTAAACTAGAAACACATAAGACATGAATGCCCTGCAGAGAGTATACTTTGTCTAGTATTAGTAATGCGACATAAATAAAATATATAATAGTATGATGTTGCAGAAATCAAACGCATGCATATTTATCTAATGAATTCGAATGTAAAATTATTGCCTGAATGCATAGGCCACCTAAATAAAATAATTGCTTACTTTCTATAGAAAAATCTATATATATATTTCAATTTTCTCGAATGTTTTTTTTAATAGCAAATCATTTCATTAAGTGGTATTTTTGATCATTTGTAAATTTGTGTGATATGTCGTTATATTTCCAGTACAAATTAGGCCCCGCCTTCTTCTTGTTGCCTTGTGCTACGCATGCAGAAATTGTGACTTCGGAATAAAAAAAAAAAACACTAAAAGGACATGGACACGTTTCAACTGATTATTTAGAAAACCAATTTTAATGTTTAAAATTCTTTACTAAGGCAATTGAAATGATCAGCAAAAATTTGAACATCGTTTGTTAATTAATACAGGAGATACATACCTTATTCTTCAGAATGTAAACAAGGCTCGTGTCTTGTTTATGTTCACATAAATAAAATATCATATTTCTAACAAACGAGATTCAGCTAATCCCTAGAATTGTCTCATTTGCAATTACTTCTTTTTCAAAAAAATCTTCTTTGAACGAACATATATTAGTTAATATAATAATATAATAATATATATTATTAACATATGCAAACAAAAACATGGCACGGGCATTGCTAAATAACAAAAGTTTGGAGCTCTAAATCTGTTTTGTATCTCGACCATCGAAATTCAAATTAGTGATAATCATTAAAATACCTTAGCGTAGGACATGTATTTATAAACATAAAAAATAGAAAAATAAATTTGAGAGATTTTAGTTGTAACAGTGTCCATGCATGTCCCTTTAATAACTAGACACTTTTTCATCTTCACGCGTTATCTATCAACTTCTAATAAAAGTACTGGCTGCATTTTCCGAAAAAGTACAGAATGAACTTTAAAGAACAACTCAGGGCTATTTATTAAAATTATTTTAAAAGGGCTAGAATTTCGTGAGTAAATCGCTTCAAAAAGAATTTTTACACATGAAGACATTGGTCCTCCAAGGGCATTTAACTCAACATTTTCACGATTGCAGACAAACTACAAATTTTAAAAATGTTAACCATACATTATGTTTCTACATGTATTTGTAAGAATTATGTTTCATATATAAACAATTTAAGAACTTTTATTTTTAGAATCAAGATAACCTCAAGACAGAGGATTCGACCGAAATAAGCATCGCCGAGCTGAATGAAAATTTTGTGAAATTTTCTTCACTATTGGTAGCCGAGGGGACATTTACTCTCATTAAAAGGATCAAGCACGAGATTGCCAAAGACGACACTTGTCCAACGATTGATGTATTCATTGAAAAAAACAAGCACACACTTTTTCATCTTTTTGAAAGTAAAAACTGCTGTCAATGCGAAACATCTGAAAACAATTATCATAAAGTGATGTCATGCGAACAATGGTCTTGTTTGTTTAAAAAAAATACAAAGAAATGTAACAATTCGATGCCAGCTGATCAATGTTGTTGTCAATTTAGTGCAGATTCCAACTTGGATATATCAACCCTAGATATAACATTGCTTTCTCTAATTTTGCTACACATTTGTACTCTTGGTATAGATGAAAGGGAAGAAGTAAAAAAAATTCAAATGCAAGCTACGAGATATTTTGATCCTTCATCAATTCCATATATGACTAATAACGCATACGTAGAAAACTTCAATGACACAAGTTTTGCTTTAGAAACTATAGGAAAAGCAATAGGAGATGAAATGTTTCTTGAAATAAAAGAAAAAATTGAAACCTTGGAGGAAACCAAAGTAGCAGATCTCTGCAGACATCTCATTGGTCTTCTTCAACTTCAGAGAAAAACAAAAGGAGAAGACATGGAAAGAATAGAGACAGAACTAAGACAAATTCACAAAAAGAATAGAAGAGATTCGGGTAGGTTTTGAATAAAGAAAAAAAACTGAATTTTCAATCAAACTAATTAAAGTATAAGAAGCATATCAATACATTCTGGGTCATGATAGAATTAAAAGGACATGAGCGATTTCAATTGTATGAAAAAAAATTTTAAACGATATTTAATTGGTATTGAACATGTTAAAATACTTGCAAATTCATCTTTATCTAATTATCCTTACCAAGCATCATTTTGAATATTTTAATTTTATACCCTTTTATTTCATTTTATAGACACTTCCGTTGAAGACATTTGGAGTTATGTTCCACAAACGAAGTCGGGGAACATGTTGTTTTTACTCTGTTTCTTCATTAAGGCCTTCTGTCTTCTGCGTAAGACCCGTCTTTTATTCTATAAATGAGTGTTGATTTTTTTCATTTTTCTTTTTATCATTAAGATCTTTCGTCTCAAATGGAAGACCTTATTGTTTTCGTTCAGTATCTTTTTCCCTATCATTACCCGGTATAATTAGGTCTTTCCACCTTTCTGTGGAAAGACCTCTTGAAATGCTTCTGTTTCTTTTTATTTTATTTCTCCCCTTAGCTTTTGAGACCGTAAGACTTATCGAAAAACTTTTAAGTTCATAATACTGGAAATCTAAAGTTATTCCGAAAAACGACCCCCTATGTTTGAACTTAGACTCCTACTGCAGTTATTGCCCCTTTCACTGTAAAGCTTGTTATCGCTACTCCTCAGAAACCGTAAACCGTAGAGATACAAAACCTTCACCATTGTCTTGAACTAATTTAGGAGACTTTTCAATCTATTCATTGCGAAAGTTTTCTTTGACCCCTTCAATGAGTAATTGCCCCTGAAAGTTTATAAATTTTACAAAAAATTAAAAATTTTCAAAACAAAAAGTCGTAGAGACATGAAACCAACTGCATAACATTCAATGACCTTTTGCCTTCAAATTCATTTCAAGGTCAAAGGTCAAGGTCATTCCAATTATGAGAAATAAATTTCTCTTAATAGCTCTTATGTCCTTAAACATATGCGATCTATCTTATGTCTTTAATATGTACTTTTGAAACTCTTTAGAAGATATAAATCTTAGCCCCTAAAATTGACCCTTTTAAAAGTTGTTGCCCCTTGTGCTAAAAACCCTTGTTATCGCTACTCCTCTGAAACCGTAAACCGTAAAGGTATGAAACCTTCACCAATGGCTTTGCCTAACTATGGGGACTCTTCAATCTATTCATTGCGAAAGCATTCGGTGACCCCCTCAATGAGTTATTGCCCCTGAAACTTTTTGAATATTACAAATAATTAAAAATTTTCAAAACGACAAGTCGTAGAGACATGGGACCAACTGCATAAGATTCATTGATCTTTGATCATGAAATTATTGCAAAGGTCAAAGGTCAAGGTCATTCCAAAATTGAGAAATTAAGCTCTTTTTATATCTTTTTTGTCTCTTAACATATACAAACTGTCTTAGCATCATTAATATGTATTCTTAAAACTATTTAAAAGGTTAAATTCGTATTCCGTAATATTGACCCCATTAAAAGTTATCGCCCTTTGTGCGAAAAACCTTGTTATCGCTACTACTTCAAAACCGTAAACCGTAGAAATATGAAACTTTCACTAAAGTCTTTGACTAATTGAGAGGACTCTGGAATCTATTCATTGTGAAAGTCTTCGGTGACCCCTTCAATGAGTTATTGCCCCTGAAACTTTTTGAATTTTACTAATAATTAAAAATTTTCAAAACGAGAAGGTGTAGAGACATGCACCCAACTGCATAAGATTCATTGACCTTTGAGCTTAAAATTCATGTAAAGGTCAAAGGTCAAGGTCATTCCAAAACTGAGAAATTTAGTTCTTTTTATATATCTTTTGGCTTTCAACATATGCTTAATGTCTATGCATCATTAATATGTACTCTTAAAACTGTTTCAAAGATTTCATTCTTGTCCCTTAAGATTGACCCTATTAAAAGTTATTGCCCCTTGTGCAAAAAACATTTTATTTGCTATTGCTCCAAAACCGTAAACCGAAAAGACATGAAAACTTCTCTAATATCTGATGGGATTTTAGGCAAAACTTTTATATTCAAGTGCAATAGGATATGGTGACTCCTTGAATGAGTTACTGCCCTTTAATGCTTTTGTGCTTACTATTAAACCTTATAACTTTAAAACTATAAGTCATAGAGATATGAGGTTAATTACAATGTGACCCTTGACCTTTGACCTTGAATATGATTTGAAGGTCTAAGGTCAAGGTTACCTGAAAAATTTTAGATTTTCATTTTTTTTCTTTTTTTAAGCCATTCCTTTTTTTTTTTGAAATTTAATCTTAAAGAGATAAATTATAAATGAAATTGAAATTCAAAAGGTGGAAAGACCTCTTATTGTTCTTTGAACAATAAGTCTCCTAGATATAACTTATTTTGTGCACGCGAGTTTTCAGAAACGGCTCATTTGATTTTCATGAAAATTTCATTTCTGATTTGTATTGATCTGAACCTTATATTGGTTTTTTTCGCTGATGAAGTCACTTCCTTTTTTGAGATATTAACATTTACACAAAATTGCAGCTGTATTAAACTTATACCGATAAATGACGCTTTGCTCAATCTTCAATCCTAAAATTTCCCCTGGTATTTCTATGTTTCCTGAGATATTCCTACATTTCCACAATTATTTCAAACATTCATATTTTCACTTTAAAATGGGGGAAAATACGTCAATTCAGCCAATTAGGTAACGCCTACCCATTCAGTACTGCATACAACATTCCATTAGCAAACAAAGCCACGCTTTCGTTCGTGGATTTGGTACTCTCATTCCATTACCTACATGCCAGTATTTACCTATCTCAGAATTACTCAATTTTGTAATTTTCAAAGACCTTAAAAAGGGTATACTTACCAATACTGATGAATGAAATTGAGGAATGTCACATCAATGTCTGGAAAGCTGTGACTATCTTAATTGATGACACCACCCTGCTGCAAGCTAGTACTGTTTCAGAGAGTGAAAAAATTTCATTCCTCTGATGAAACCTGCATAAGGTTGGGACTGTTATGAACAAAATATATCTAATTTTGTGGTTTTGTATTTTGATGTTAATAAAATTATATGTAGAGTCACATTTTTGTCATTTTTTCCATAAGGGTAGATTCTCCCCAGAATTTGAAGAAAAAACAACTCAAAAATCTGGTAAATATTAGCTAATTAAACAAAATGGAAAGGTTTTTAAAGACTGATTTAGAATTTCTTGTAATCATAAGCAATACTGTTTTGTGCCTAGAAAGGGGGAGTTCAGATCATTTTTTTTAAATCAAGAAATGCAAGCAATGACTTCAAATCCATAGTGCACCACACAATAAGAGACTGAAAAGTTAAAGAGTGGAAAATTTATCTGCAAGTAAAGAAAACAATAAGTTTGATTTCAATTATTGGAACTCTTTGAATTAGACGCGTGTTTACTTTACTGGAAAATACATGTATAGGGAAAAGAGAACTTATTATTTTCCCATGAAACTCTAATATACAAGCCTTTTTAGTTCTAAACTAATTTAATTTCAGACAAATCCTTGGCATCATTCAAAGCATTGTTTACAACTTATACCGATCGGCAGAAAATGATTCACTGCCAAAATATCAAAACTCCAATTCTTCAATTACACCTGGTATTTCTATATTTCCTTTAATATTCCTTTATCTATTTTAATGAACCAGAAGTCTCTGTCGAGACTGTAGCTCTACTGGTTTGTACTAATAATAAAGGAACAGAAAAGTATCATTTGGGACATAAAACTTTACAAAAGCAATAAATAGAACAATGATCCTAGATTACGTTTCTTTTTGTGGCAAGATTGCATGAGACTACAACTGTAGGAGTAGCTTTTAATATATAATTTTAAAGAATTTTCAATTTTAATAACCACGGCAACACCCTTCATCAAAATCAGAGACTGATACACAGAATTATGTATCTTAGTAAAGTCTAGGCCTACTTGTGTGTCAACTTATATTGAAATAGGACTAAAACTGTAGGAGGGTAGTATTTTAAATGTATTTCACAGAAATTTCTATTTTTAGTAACCACGGCAACACCGTTCTTCGAAATCAAAAACCGATACATAGAATTATGTTTCTTAGTGTAGTCTACTCTGGTGCCGAGTTATATTGAAATCAAAGTAAAACAAGGTCTGGAGGAGTAGCATTTTGAAAGCATTGCACAAAAATTCTTATTTATAGTAACCAAGGCAACACCGTTCATCGAAATCTGAAATCAAAAACCGATATACAGAATAATGTATCATAGTGTAGTCTACTTGTGTGCGAAGTTATATGAAAATCAGACCAAACATGTAGAAGGAGTAGCATTTTAAAAGTATTTCACAGAAATTTCTATTTTAGTAACCACGCCAACACCGTTCATCGAAATCAAAAACCGTACACCGAATTATGTATCTTAGTGTAGTATACTTGTGTGCCAAGTTATACTGAAACCAGAACAAAATTGTAGGAGGAGTAGCATTTTGAAAAATTGTTTTCAACAGACCATATCAAACCATATCTTTTAAACAGTAAATACCAGGACATTTATACTTCATAAATTTATTCTTTGTTGAAAGACCTTTCATTGGATACCAACAACATTGACCCTTTGACCTTGACCTTGTAGATTTCCGTATTTGTGAAAAGAACTTTAACCTTGGCCATAACTTTTGAACGGTAAGGAATAGGGCTTTCATACTTCATATATGTAATCCTTGTAAGAAGACCTTTCATTGAAAACCAAGAACTTTGACTTTTTGGCCTTGGAGATTGACCTACTTTAAAAAGCAAACCTTGACCATAACTTTTAAAGGGTTAGGGCTAGTACATCATACTTTATATATTTAATCCTTGTGACAGGAACTTTCACTTGTTAACAAGAAGTTTGACCCTTTGACCTTGGAGTTTGACCTACTTTTTAAAGAATTGAACCTTGGCCATAACTTCTGAACGGTTAGGGCTAGGGCTTTCATGCTCTACATAAGTATTCTATGTGGCAAGATCTTTCATTTGATACCAATTACATTGACCTTTTGACCTTGACCTTGGAGAATTTTGCACTTATTGAAAAAACTTTAACATTGGCTTACTTTCAAATTTCATAATTGTTTTCCAGTGAGTGGACCCTACCTCTGGTACCAATTAATTAAATTTGCATTTAAGAAAAGTTTAATCTTTGCTATGTTCATACGGGGGCATCAGTGTTTCACAAACCCGTCTTGTTGTATTGGGCGATGCGTCTGCCAGTATAATATCGTTATTCTGTGAACTGGTTAATTAAAATCTTTAAATGATATTTTGTCTCTAAAATTGAATGGTGTTATTTTGGAAAATTGAGTTCATCCAGAACATATGGATTAAAAAGAAATATAAAATCAAATCAGGAACACCATGCAGAACTTATGTATCAAATTTTTAATTCCAATGATTACAAAGAAAAACATTAAAAAGAAATATACATACAAGTAAGCAAAAACAACTGTATACCCTCCTCCAAACAATGTTACATCATTGCAAATTCAACGGGGTTCTACTTCTTAAACTCGCAGAACAGAAGGATTGGTACATTTCGTGTATATTTTATGTGAATTGCCAAGTTTTAAAGTTTGAAACAGACGAAAACAAAAACAAAAACAGCTGACCTCATAGTTATACCACCCAATCTTCCTCTGATTCCATGGATCTAATTTTTATATACATTCAACAGCATTTTAGATGACACCACCACCAGCCTTCAAACACACATTTTATTTAACGCTTTTGACACAACTTCCTCCAGTGCTATATTTTTAAACATGGTACATGTACACATCTTGAATAGTGATTACTAGTATTAAAAAATACTTAAATTATTCCTTTTCAAATAATCATTAATATTGATAAAATCTATGGCTTCATAATTCATTTCTGTTTATTTCAGAGTATTACGTCCAAATTTGATTCAGGTCCAAAGACATCCATAAAAATAGACTAAAATATACAAAATAATATTTTGTGCGCTAGCGCACTTCATTACATATGCCTACGTGGCAAGACTGCGTGATTCACACACCAACATCTCACACAAAACTTTTGTAAAAAAAAAGTCCTTGATGAAATCAAATGCATAACATCCCAATTTAAATTATTTGTTTTTCAGGAGTTTTTTGGTCCTTTTGAATTGAAATATTCCGTTTTGTAGGTAAAGACAACGTCTTTCTTTTATAGTGTAAAACAAAACATTTTGCAGTCTCTTCCTCGTGTTCAGATACATTGTAGGGTCCAACATAAAACATTAATATAATTTTTCAAACATTACGAAGGCGATTCCGATGATTCTGTAATGCATATGATTTTTATTTCGTCTTCATAAACTCTAAGAATCTTTTGACTTCCTCCTTCGTTATCAATATTTCAAAGAGGGTGGAATTATTATCCCCTGACAAGATAAAATTTTGGAATTTTTCTTTAGATTTTGGACTGGCAAATTGTATCCCGGTAAGATGGTGTTCTATTCCGCTTCTTTTACCGAAGACCCTTACGAACTCAGTATCAGTAAGGGATTTTAATACAAGTTCTTCGATTCGTCCATCTTTCAAAATAAATGCTCGGTCAATTTCTTTTAGTCTTATTAGTTCATTTAACCCCTTTTCATGATCGGCGACAAACGAATCCAGAGTTGTAAAATCTTTGAACTTTTTCTTATCTGGAAATTTAATGTTGTTAATTCTAATTTCAGATTCCTTTTTCTTTTCTTCCGCTGAGATCTCGACGCAGGCATCTAGATCGAGTAGAAACGTACAACTTATATTCAATGCATTGCAGCAGTTTCGCATGTTTTCCTCGCTAGTGCCTGAACAAAATTCAATCACCTGGTGACTTGTTATAAACCGTATTTCTTCTGTACTAAGCTTCATTTGTTTTTTAAACATTTCGTTATCAATGTTCTGCATTAGATGGTCAAAAATGCCCTGGATTACTATTCTGTCGTCTTTTCCTTCCACACAAAGTATTCTACTAGAAAACAAAACCTTTTTAAGATTATCTGTATCGGACAACAGCTTGAAACTTCGTTTTCTCTGAGTGCTATCTTCCATCGCCTTCAAGGATACAACAGTGTGACTTTTCCTCACACCCTTTTCTGAAACGCAAACATGTGTTTTGGGAACCGTCCATCTAGTAATAAATGAAATATTGTGTGAAATCAGTAAGAAAACTTTATTTTTTGAACTAAAAATTAGTTCTCGTAGACGTTCAGCCATTTCAGGGTGCATCCCTCGATCTGGTTCCTCTAAACAAACAGTTTTGTAATTTTCACAAGAGAAAATAAGAGCAAATTGCACTGCCTCTACAATACCTTCAGGTGCTCTTAAAAGACTTCTTTCATTTATTGTTATCTTATCAAGGTCTACAGTAACTGTATATTTATTTGGGGCAGTTAATTTATCAAATGCAATTCTGAACGTAATTTCATCATATTTTTCGACCTTTTTGATTAAAAACGCTTGGATTATTTCTGCTTTTTTGTTTACTTCTGCTTCGTTTCCCACTCTACAATCTGGTTCAACGTTAACTCGCTCACTTTTTGTCCACTGAGATGGTCCAATCGATCTCATTGGAAAAGTTGCCACAAAGTTTTTTTCTAGTTTGATTAACATTTCTTTACATACACTTTTAAGATTCTTTTTTCTTGGTAATACCGCTACTTCACAAATTCTAAGTATCTCCTCTTCAACAAAACTACAGTTCTCTAGCATTGGAGTTGTGCCATGCTTTACATAGTTTTCCAAAAAAATTGCATCGGAAATTTGCTCGTTTTCTTTCGTTGCCAGTAAATTATCAATTGACCTCATTCCCCCCTCTACAAATTTATAACTATATTTATCGGCGCAGCAGAGCAATCTATCTGACTCTTTTTGTAGAATAAACTTCACGTAATAACCATTCGAAGACATAAATATACCAGAGAATAGTTCACATGGACTTCCTGTCAAATGAGTAAATCTGCATATTGCAAAAGCATTGTCGCCACATGTGGAGGGAATAGTTTTACTAATTTTCTTAGGCATACATCTTCTTATTAGTTCAAAAATAACGGATTTGCCACAACCATTTCTACCAATAATTAAATTAAATCCATCGTCGAACTCCAAAGCTTGGTATTGGTGGTAATGAACAAAATTTTTGAAGATCATTGAACGTAACATCTGAAAAACATAAATAACAAGATGTGTTTGTGAAACACTGATGCCCCCGTATGGCAACATTGCGAAGATTAAACTTTTCTTATATACACATTTAATATATTGGTATCCAAAGTAGGGTATTCTCACTCAAAATACAATTGTGAACTGCACGGTTCTCCATGAGCTGTTTTACTGTGTTGCTCCTGACACAGTAAAATTTTCTCCGACACAGTACCGATTCAAATTCTATGCATGCAACACAGTAAAAATTTTGCCCACACAGTAAGATCTGTGATAATTAGAAAATTTAAACACACACAAATTATCTCTACCTAGACTTTAATAAGACAATTATATCGTCTTTCAGTTATAAAAGTTAGAGCACTTAAACACTAGGGCTTCACCTTATCTCCTAGACCCTCACCGGACTTTACGCATGACGGGACAAAGACAAATAATTTGTTTTCACACTTCTATGTACGGGTTTTTTGATAGTTGCAATAAAATACATTATATTATTTTTTTTTAATAATTAAATAATACTTTTCTATAGAGTCACGGCCCTAGAATTATTTCAACACTTCAAGTCAGACATAAGGAACATAGTAACGAAGTCGTTTAATTGATATAAATAAATTGCTTAAAATTTTTAACATAATGTCATGTTAAAGGAACTCGTAAAATATTTTACTGTTCTGAAGTTTCTTTTTAATGTAATGCGATAACTCAATCAAGAAAACTGATAAATCATCACGGCAATTTTACTTTCAAAAATGTTAAGTAGTACGACTGTCTCGGTCAGAATTTCCTCTGCTTTTAGGAACGTGTTTTTTTTATTTTTATCAATATGTACGACCATACTATTAATTTTGTGTAACTTATTAGCGATTTTTGAATAAGTGTGTGAATGTAATCTTTTGTTATTTTCATAAAAAGTGATTAAGTTGCGAATTTGATCGCGAAAATACCGCGAAATTTTAGTTCTTCACGTTAACTCTGCAACACAGTAACATTTCAAATGATGGAGAAACCTGGTGAACTACTGAGTATGAAAGCTTTTTCATAAATACGGAAATCTCCAAGGTTAAGATAATTTGAATCCAATGAAAGGTCATGCCACAAACAGTGACAAAGAATACATACTTAAAGTGTGGAAGTCCATGCCCAACCCTTCAAAAGTTATAGCCAAGGTTACCAATTTTAAAAAGTATATTAAATTCCAAGATCAAGGTCATAAGGTCTTAATTCTTGATATCAAATAAAAGGTCTTGACACAAGGATTAAATATGAAAAGTGTGGAGGCACTAGCCCTTAGCGTTCAAAAGTTATGATCAAGTTTCATTTGTTGAGAGTATGTCAAACTCAAAGGTCAAAGTCCTAGATGTTCAATGAGGGGTCTTCTCACAAGGATTACATATGTGAAGTATGAGAGCTCTAGCCCTTAGCGTCCAAAAGTAATGGCCAAGGTAAAAGTTTTTTATAAGCACGAAAATCTCTAGGGTCAAGGTCAAAAGGTCAAGGTTATTGGTATCTAACAAAAAATAAAAAAAGATCAAAGTCAAAGCTAGCTGCAGAACTGTAGCTCTCTGCTTGAGAAAATTCGGATAGATAAAGCAGAGAGCTACAGATCCAAGCGTTGTAAAAACCTTCGATTTACGCCGACGATTTTTCGTCGCTACTTTAAGTATTTTTTTCGTGTAGTTTAAGCTTTCTCTGGCTTTTAGAATGGTATTCTATAATAATTCATATATTTAACTCTATAATATTTCACACTTTATTTGCCTTTTAACGGCCCGAAATAGTCCTGTACAGAGTTTTGTAATGTCAGTTTAAAAGAGTTTCCTTTCGACGTCCGTGACCACAAACAGCCATTTGTTAGCGTTTAGAGGTAAGTAAATCATCAGGAATTGAAGTTTATATATGATTAATTATTAAGTACAATTTAAAATTAATTGCAAAGCTGTGGAAATTACAAAATACAAGAAAAAATAACTCTAGTGAGCGACGAAAAATCGTCGGCGTAAATCGAAGGTTTTTACAACGCTTGGATCTGTAGCTCTCTGCTTTATCTATCCGAATTTTCTCAAGCAGAGAGCTACAGTTCTGCAGCTAAGTCAAAGCGTTAAATGTGGTGGTACCTGAAAAAGTCCTTACTCTTCAAAAGTTATGGGCAAGGTTAATGTCTTTTTATAAGTAAGGGAATCTCCAAGGCAGAGGTCAAAAGTCAAAGTTTTTTGTATCCAATGAAGGAAAGATTCGGGGGTAAAAAAAATTTTTGCCCAGTCCTTCCCTCCGTCTGTCTTGTTTTTCATTTGTCCACATAACTTCAACCTTGCCATAACTTCTGAATGAGTGGAAGTATAGCTTTCATTTTTTACAGGTGTTTTCCTTGTAACTTTAATTACCAATAATTTTTACCTCCTGACCTTTACTTTGGGGTTCGACAGACTTTTACAAAAATGACAAACACAAACCTTGACCATAACTTATGAACAGTAGTGCTAGAACTTTCATACTTCACAGGATTTTCATTGTGAGACCTTTTTACGGGTTTAAAACAATAAAAATTTAACTTGACATTAATATTTTACCCACTTTTTAAAAAAACTTTAACCTTGGGCATAACTTTGAACATTTAGTACAAGGGCTTTCATATTTCACATATGTATTCCCCGTGATGAGACGTTTATCTGAATACCAAAAATTTTGACTTTATGACCTGAAACATGGATTTTAACTTTCAATCTTCAACAATCGCCATAAGCAGCCATACGGGGGCATCAGTGTTTCACAAACACATCTTGTTTTATTCAACTAACTAACCAAGACCTTCATTCAGAAATACATTAGTTGGATCAATCTTTTATATGAATACAACTATTGCCTGGTTTTCATTTCTTAGAAACTGGCTATAGGTAAGGGTCAATTTGATCAGCAGCTATGTCTAACTTTCAAGGAATTCTGTGGGTAAATATACACTACTTTGTAAATTCAGATATATTAATTTTCTGCGAACATTCTTAATTATGTATCTGCTGATTTGCTAAACCTGGGGATTGGACTTTGGTAATCCAACCTAAACTAAAACATTGCGAAAGGGATATGTCCTTGTAAATCATAGCTGTTATATTAAGATTTTTGCCCTAACTTAGTCCCCATATTTTTTCGTGTGGTATGCAGTGCCGTTAATAAATATCGATAATTTATACATGTATAATAATTATAACATAAAATGCAAACGTATTTGGCAACCGATTAGACCATTCATGAATACGTTTATAAAGTATTTCTTTTGATACATCCGTAAAATACTGACATGCATTACTATGATTTTATGTATTTTCACAATCGCGGTAAAGCAAAAAAAAAATTTATTGTTTTTTATTCAAAATTATTGTACAACCATATTCAAATTAAACAATTCCTTTAACTTATTTACCTTTGACGAACTTCAAAATATCCCCCTTTGAAAATTAAGTTTATGTTTTCTATAGCTGCACAAATAATTATTCCATCGATAATAGACAAATTATTCTTCCAAATACATGATCAGACCCAGCGACCTTAAATCAAATTTATGTTTGTTTATTGCCATGGTGCATTTTAAATACGTATTAATTATCATTGATGAAATAAGAAGAATGCTTCCAGTTCATTGATTTACAATAAAATAGTGCAGTTGGAAGACTGCGAAAAGGTAGAAGACCTCCATTTAGTGATTTTAAAAAATCATTTGATTCATAGGTGTACATGTTCAATACACAGTAATGCAAAATTGTAAAGCTTAAATGTAAATTAAGGACGTTCGATCCTGATATTTTGAGCGTATTTCGCGCAGGTCCTTTATTCATAAAATTTAGCATCATTTTTAGGTTCTAACAATAAAACTGAATTCTATAATGCAAATTAAACTATATTCAATGAAAAAACCGCGATTAAATTCCATTCAAGTAGAATAAAGCTAGGGACTATTTTGTGGCGGAAGGTTTTATAGACGAAAATGGTCAGTTTTTTCCATTTGAACTATAACAGTACTGTTAATTTTGGATGCCTATTTTTCCATGATGGTTGCACACAGTTGTTTTTTGGTTCTGAACTATCTATTAAATTATTTCTTATGAATTCTATAAGCAAAGTGTGACAAATATAGTAAATATATTCTGAAAATCCGGGAAAAAATTGAGCCAATTTTAACGTAAAATTCACACTTTTTTGGTAATATCTGAAAATGTACATCATATACCCCCACTTTTGATGTTCTTTTCTAAATATTCAAGATAACTTTGACCTATTTGCTTAAAATCAGAAAATGTTTAAGACTTTAAAATAGTTTTCTTGCCTATTATATTTTCAATGCCGGAAAAAATAACATTTCATTAGTGCAGAAAGGTCAAATAATTGATTATGCGGCGCAATTTGAAACTTTTTCTTAGTCAAAATTTTTTAGTGTCTATTTTTAAACATACTTAGAGTTCATTTTGTTTTATGCTTTAATTGGATAAAAATATTGGAGGGAATACGTCGAAGATGTAATTCTTAATTCAAACACAAATTTCAGTGCAGAAAGGTCATATTAGATGTACTGTAGCGCTAAAAGAAGCATATTGACCCCCATTTTTTGATTTGAATTTTGATTAAGCTATGTATGTAGAAACTAAAAATATACTTGGCAAAAAAAGTTTAAGACTTTAAATATCAGGATCGAACGTCGTTAAGAAAGTATTTACACAAACCAATTAATAGTTAATAATTACTGGCATAAAAAAACATTCATCAATAAATGCAATATCTTACTGTTACTGAAGGTTTTAGTGCTCCAACTTCTGATTGCGTAGAGAATTCCATGACAATAAACTATCATAGAAATATCTAAGCAAATCTGAAGATTTACCTACTGCTGGTTTTTATTCAATAGGTAATTTCTGGCACGCGCTCAACGTAAATACTTTACTGACAGTTGCTATCTTCCTCAGGCTCCTCAAAGAATCGTCTGAGAACATAAATTGAACTTTGGTTTATATGATGTTCTTATTCTAGGATTTTTTTCGAAATAATATAACACAAAACATCATCAGGAATATCTCTACGTTTTTCAAAGCAAAGGTGGGTAATTTATCTACGAACATTTAATTGAAAGTAATATTTTTTTTCAATATTAAACTTTAAAAAAATTTACTGATTATCATACTTTAAGAAAAAGCTCTTGATGAGCAACTATAATTGAGTTAAACATTATGTAGGAAATAAGTCATTATGCTAAAATATCATAATGTTCTGTTATTTATTTTGATCCTGTCGTGAAAAAAATGTTCAAATGTGTTGTATTACTTATGTGTTAAATGCTTTGTTCCATTCGGACACGTCTCGTCTTAACACCAACTGATTGTTGAGTAGCTGAGAAATGTTTCAATAGATTAGGCAAGAGATGGAAAGCTATAGATGATAGTTTTCAGTTATGCTGTGTATAATATTAATATATCCTCAAAAGAAAAAAAAAGAATATAAAAGAATAGCAGAACAAAATTTTTCAATTTATTGGGACAGGAGGCACGAAGCATTCAAGGGACGGTTGCTGGTTGCCAATTTTTTTTTTCTTGCAGTGTAGTCAAGTAAGAGAAATGTAGTACTTAATGTATATTTATAAATCTAAATTTGGTTCTAAAACTGTAAAAAGTTCATATCCGATCACTTCCCCTCCCCCTTCACCCCTCCTGAACACAGACCCTGACACACGAAATAGGGTTTTCAAATGGGGCAATTTTTGCTTGTTAAGTTAGTTGAATTCTTCTCTCTGACTGCTCCCTAACAAACACAATACTACTGTAGAATATTAAGCTCGACATATAACACGGAAATAGCAACTTGAAACATAAAAAAGTTACCAGTATACTGCTGTATATAAAAAATTTACACGTCACGACGGAGGAACGTCTTAATGCGAGAAGCATACCGGGTAACTCATCAAATTAAATAACTAACTGTAGCTGGAGATCAAGAATCCAATTGCAACTTCTTATGATTTGCCTTTTGCACACACCTGATAAATGATCGAATAAAACTTGATTATTACTACTTTATATAACTTTTGATATTTTTTTTGTCTAAATGGCTTATTATTATTTCTGTCATTCATTAAAACTTCAGAACTCTGGTCAGACTAATTATAAATAGATCCCTGTAAAAAAAATGTCGATATTAATGATTCAGTGTTGTAGTTGGTCTTTTTAATGCATATTGATTAATTCTTCGTTTCGTAACACGTGATCTCTCCTTATCCGAGGAGGAGGAGGAAGAACGAAAAACCTCACGGTTTGTTGAATTTTTTTTATTTTAAGATGTCCATGCTTTTGCATTTTTGTGCTGTAGAATTCGAAGAATTAATGAATGTGTCCTATGTGAAATTATTATGTCAATATATATGATGTGAATCCTTTAGAGCAAAATATATATTCAGCACATAGAATCTTTTTTTTAACTTGGAAGAAGACGATTGATTGATTGATTGTATACTGTTTAACGTCCCTCTCCAGAATATTTCACTGATATGGAGACGTCACCATTGCCGGTGAAGGGCTGCAAATTTAGGCCTATGCTCGGCACTCAGGGCCTTTGAGCAGGGAGGGATCTTTATCGTGCCACACCTGCTGTGACACGGGGCCTCGGTTTATACGGTCTCATCCGAAGGACCGCCCCATTTAGTCGCCTTTTACGACAAGCAAGGGGTACTGAGGACCTATTTTAACCCGGATCCCCACGGGGCTGGAAGAAGACGAAATAACAATGGAAGAAGACGAAATAACAAATTAAAAAGTCAAGAGAAATCCCGGTGGGGTGGGGACCAAGCACTCCTTCAATTTTTAATGAACTGTTATGTATTATTTTTCTTTTGACTCATCGAAGAATAATTTGAGAACCCAACATTCCATGCACGTTATTGATTGCAGAATCCCGACTTGGTAAAAAAATCGATTACCCTACATAAATTGTATTCCAGTATCTGCTTCAAACTCATTAACGTTTCTTTGGCTTTGATTTCCAATTATATCTTAATCAGAACTTTATCAGTAAATATTTACTTATTCTTTCTTTTATTTTATGAATTGTAATATGCACATGCCGATTTCAAATTGTAGACTTTAAGATAGCAGTACTCTCATCAGTTTCTGAATTTGTCATGCTTGAATCAAACTAATCTAAACAAAACAATTAAATATATTGCACAATATATTATATGAATGCTGTAGATCACTAAATTTTCGCGACACTGTTTAAATCGATATGAAAAATATTTCTATTTATTCGTGAGACAAAATTTCAATAGTTGTGGCTACTGCTCTACCTTATCTTGAGGAATATGTTTACGCTAAAGAATATCGCGAGCACAATGAATTCTCGTGAATAAAATGATAAGCAGTACATAGAAGTGGGATAAAATCTAGTACAAGCTAAGCAATATCATAATTGAAGTCCATAAAATGTGTTCGAACATGTCCACCTTTGATAACTGAATGGTACTATTGACTGCTGTTTTCGCGCTAAATTGTTATGCTATTGTGACAAGCAGCCATTGTCGGATGGGATCGGTAAATAGCTAGGGACTGCTTGCTTCCAGATGAATTATTCCATTTCTGATGTTTTACAGGTCCAATCACTTTTTTTGAAATATATAGAGATAACGAACAGTATTCAAAGCTCAAAAATCCATAAAATTTCAAAGTTTGAGCAGAGCAAACATGGACCATCAAAACAGGGTTGGGATCAGGCGCCATGAAGGAGTGAGCATCCTCGCACCTGCCGTGTGCTCCTTGTCGTAAAATTTTAATAACGGACAAATCCGTCGACAATTCGGGGTGTAAATAATACTTGTACTATCATGAATTTATATTGCTCCAATGGAGTGTTGAGTGTTTACTGTTCCGTTATTTTCATATTTCATCCCCCCCCCTTTTCATATGCAAATTTTTCAGGCAATTTAATATTTGCAGCCTAGGATAATATTTAAAAGAACGATAAAGAGCAATTTCTAAAATAAAAAATAGCAGCCTTCATAAACTTAAATGTCGGCGATGAACAAAGACTGCACCAATTTAATAGTAGGCACAGAGAGCATACACACTCTATTCCTAAAGACTGTCATCTCTTTAAACTTGTATTAAGTGACAATTTTCTCTCACTGAGACATAGGATCGAGGTTTATTTTAAAATTAATAAATTATTCAACTCATTGCATTGCACTTATGGATATCATTATGATTATTACTATTTCGGTATCAAAAAACTTTCAGAAAATAATGACCCATAATAAACATTGTCGACTTAAATAAAATGAAGATGAGGAACAGTGATTGGTCTAATTAAGTACAGGTCTCTGTAAGAATCAGACAAAAGGTGAATCATGAGGGTTCTCAGAATTCGATGATTTTTCACACATAGGTTTCTCTTGCACTATGAAACCCGTTTGTAAAATGAAAATTATTTTGGGTCCTGGTTACTATGGAAACATTGCCAAAGAAATTTTCCCTAGCAACCAGTCAATTTTCCATGTGAATTGTCAAATATATCACTAAACTTAGGGGCTTGAAATTGAATGTGTACATTACCAGAGGGGTTATTAAATAATGTAATCATACAGATAAATATTTAAAGTGATAAAATCATGTAATACATAGAATTTTTATTTTAAGATATTTCTTTTATAGGCAATGGAAAATATGCATGTTTTGCACTTTTTGCTGATTCAGCATTTTTGTTAATTTTGACAATTTTCAAGGCCATATATCTAAAACTTCTAGCATGATACAAGAGTATGGTATATTTTACATAAAGGCCGAGGAATATCCTTTTTGGAATTTAAATTCAAAAACGTGTGTTTTTTAATATTTACAATCGGTTGCCTAGCAACAAAAATGGATGTTTTGATTAAGAGAAAGAGACAAATTGTCAAATGTGCGAGTTATTTATGGAATTAAATCTTATCGGTGGATACCAAAATCAAATTTTAAAGTAAAAACATATTTCCGAGACTTCTTTATGAATCCAGGAATATTTTGCAAATACTAATTGCCATGGCAACAGAAAATTCTCCATAGCAACAAAGGAAATAAATCCACTTTTGACATGCACTCATGTACTTTTGTAAAGATTATTCAGTGATTGACAAACCACAGTGATTTAAGAGCATCGGGACATTTTACTGACTTTATTAGTCCCCTACCTGTATAAGTGGAGGGGACTATATGTTTCCTCTAAGTCTGAGCCTGTCCCCATGTCTGTCTGTAAGTCTGTCCTACTTGGTTTTCCGCACTTCTTTTCTAAACGCTTGCGGATATTGAGCTGAATTTCGGCATGTGAGTGTATCTTGGTGAATTAAAGATCTAGTTTGAATGTCGTTACGCTTCATTGATTTTTTGATAGATTTATGGCATTTTAATTTTTTCATAATGGGTTAAGATCGGGTTCGTGTTGCGCTAAATTCCAAAGGTCAACATGGTAAATATGAAACCAAAAGGAGATGTTGAAAAAATTTGTTGAATTTCCGTCTTTATGTGGATTATTTTTTTTAGATTAAAGGCATGCATAACCTCAAAATTTTAACAACAAACACTTTTACCTTGGTCATAACTTTTGCATATTATATATTATGACATCCTAAAGTAAAGGGGGAACCCGGTAGGGGACATGCATTGCTTATATAATTATCTCAGAATGCTTATTAACCCATGGCAACAACAATGAGCATGAAGCTATCATGAACAGTTTTTAAGCGCCATCATCTATAATGACCTGAACATTTATATAGGAGCTGTACATGTGATATGCACTGTATCGGAGTTTCTTAAAACTCTCTTTAAAGTCTTTGACATTGTTATTGAAAGTTATGCAAAGAATTGGTTGCTATGTTTCATTGTTACCATGGCAACATGTCATAAATTTTGAAAAATGGCATTTTTAAAAATGTTCAGAGTGTACCAAAACAAACAAGTGACAAGGTTTCAGGCCATAAAAGTTTGACGAGCTTTTTTTCCATCTTA
Source organism: Saccostrea cuccullata (assembly GCF_032062105.1). NCBI lineage: Eukaryota > Metazoa > Mollusca > Bivalvia > Ostreida > Ostreidae > Saccostrea > Saccostrea cuccullata. Next base: position 74,883 of record NW_026918691.1, on the reverse strand, counting down.
ATCTCACAGTGAAAGGCTGAAATACAACAAAATATTAGAGAAAATGCTTGAAACATTTTCCAGGTTCGAAATGTGATATTTCTCATAAGTTGGCAATGGTTGCCATGCAATTTATACCACAACAAGCCTTCAACTGTAAAATCTGCATGTTTTTAGCTCACCTGAGCTGAAGGCTCAAGTGAGCTTTTCTGATCACATTGTGTCCGTCGACCGTCCGTCTGTCCGTCCGTAAACTTTTCACATTTTCGACTTCTTCTCAAGAACCACTGGGCCAATTTTGACCAAACTTGGTACAAAGCATCCTTGGGTGAAGGGGAATTTAAATTGTTAAAATGAAGGGCCAAATCCTTTAACAAGGGGAGATAATCAAGAAAAGACAAAAATAGGGTGGGTTTATTAAAAAATCTTCTTCTCCAGAACCACTTGGCCAGAAAGGCTGAAACTTATGTGGAAGCATCCTAGGGTAGTGTAGATTCTAAATTGTTCAAATCATGACCCCCGGGGATTGGGCGGGGCCACAATGGGGAATCCAAGTTTTACATAGAAATATATAGGAAAAAACTTTAAAAATCTTCTTCTCAAGAACCACTGGGCCAAAAAAGCTGAAACTTATGTGGAAGCATCCTGGGGTGGTGTAGATTCTAAATTGTACAAATCATGACCCCCGGGGGTTGGGCGGGGCCACAATGGGGAATCCAAGTTTTACATAGAAATATATAGGAGAAATCTTTAAAAATCTTCTTCTCAAGAACCACTGGGCCAGAAAAGCTGAAACTTAAGTGGAAGCATCCTGGGGTAGTGTAGATTCTAAATTGTTCAAATCATGACCCCCGGGGGTAGGGCGGGGCCACAATGGGGAATCCAAGTTTTACATAGAAATATATAGGAAAAATCTTTGAAAATCTTCTTCTCAAGAACCACTGGGCCAAAAAAGCTGAAACTTATGTGGAAGCATCCTGGGGTTGTGTAGATTCTAAATTATACAAATCATGACCCCCGGGGGTTGGGCGGGGCCACAATGAGGAATCCAAGTTTTACATAGAAATATATAGGAAAAATCTTTTAACAATCTTCTTCTCAAGAACCACTGGGCCAGAAAAGCTGAAACTTATGTGGAAGCATCCTGGGGTAGTGTAGATTCTAACTTGTTCAAATCATGACCTCCGGGGTAGGGCGGGGCCACAATGGGGAATCCAAGTTTTACATAGAATTATATAGGAAAAAAACTTCTTCTTAATAACCACTGGGCCAGAAAAGCCGAAACTTATGTGGAAGCATCCTTGGGTAGTGTAGATTCTAAATTGTTCAAATCATGACCCCGGGGTGGGGGGGGGGGGGGGGGGGGGGGCGGGGCCACAATGGGGAATCAAAGTTTTACATAGAAATATATTGGACAATCTTTGAAAAGCTGAAACTTATGTGGAAGCATCCTGGGGTAGTGTAGATTTCTAATTGTCTAAATTATGATCAGTGGGGTAGGGTGGGGTCACAATATGTATTACAAGGAGGAAATCTAGTAAAGAACAGAATGGTCAAAGATTCTCAGGTGAGCAATGTGGCCCATGGGCCTCTTGTTATTTTATCCTATATTTCAAATAAATCACATTTCTATATAACTGATGATCAATATATAAAGACATTGTTTTGATCATAATTAATATAGATTTTCAAATTTCAAAATTTTCAAACTTTATTCTTCCAAAAAGAGCAGTGCTGTGGAATTAAACAGAAAAAATATGCATCAATTAAAATTTGAAACAAGACATCCAGGGACCACATCCCTTACCTGAGCACCGTAGATGGGATCAAAGCAAAAATCAGTTTAGCCTTGGAAAGATTGAATGCATTTGTGGTCCCGACCTACCCCTAAAAGGGAGGGGGTATGATGTCTTATTTCTTAGGTGATACAGGTATCCAATACAACTTAAGTTCTTCAAGAAAAGTACTATTTAGGTGAGTCAAATAACATGTTTCTTGATTAAAGCTGAACACTACTCGTAAAAAGGCATAGTCCACCATATTTCCCATTCTTCAACGCTCTCCCTACAACCCATATATAAGGAGCAGATCGCTTATCAGTTCAATGTATTTTGCTGTAGACATCCGACGAGTGTAGACGTACATCTTACACAGCAGTGCTACTTGGTCGCGATGAAATTATCAAAGTTAACGTATTTTTTTTTTCCAAAACAGGACAAAAGTATCATGAAAAATACAGGTCAATACATCATTTACAAACAGAAATGCACATAAAAACAAGGAATTTCATAAGCGCAAAAAATCTAAAACCACGCAAGCAGTACTACATGTCTGCCACGAGTTTCCAGTGTGCAATCGGATGTAACGAAATCGAACGATTTATATACCCGTCTGACAGTGCCTATTTATGAGAAATGTTCAGCTTTAAATAGTATCCAAGAAAGTAATTTCTAAAATCAGCAAGATATTACTTTAAACCACTGGTACTTTGTTTCCGTGGTTACACTGCAAAGAAGCAAATGCTCAAATTTTCTTATGTTGTTGGCGTTGTGGTGTCCCCCCCCCCCCCCCCCCCCCCCCCCCGGTTTGAAGATTTTGTACATGTACAGTAGTGTATATAATTTTTTTTGTCCACTATCCTAAAATCTAGGAAAAACATCTCTCATTTGTGGACCCCCTCTAGTGCCTTGCCCTAGACCCACTGGGGACTTCAGTGCAGCACCGAACCCCCGCCTGCTGAAGTCAGAAAATCTACGTGCACGTGGGTATATACTGGTATTTTAAATACCGGGTAATGCACAGTAAAAATCAGATTTTGCAAATATAAAATTAAACAAATATTTTTATTAAATTCAAACATTTGGAAATGAATTAATTCTTTAAAAATTAAGGTATATTAATGGCATTAGGCATTCTATTTATTTTATCTCAGTTTAGTTCAGTTTATTGAAGTCAGGAGACATATATCTCACAATCATGCATTTTAACAAATATAATGATGAGTTTAACATTCAACATGTACGGTACATATTATATTTTCTAAAGGCACTGTTCTTGATGCACTCGCTAGTTGCACAATTTTCCTGGATTACATAATTCTTTTTTATTCTATGAATTAACATGACTAAGTAACTACACCAATTTGAGGGCACTTGGTCTTCGGCAGTATAGTACAGTACATCGTGTTACAGTTTCTATCGAACATGTACAGTTCTGCTAAGCCTAGCCAATGAAATTCGTTTTTAATATTTACAATGCAGTCATCAATATGTTCTATCCTTTTGAGGTTTGTGGAGACATGATTGAAGAATATAAATAATTATCACTACTTATAAAAAATAACCAGTGCTTAAGGAATTTCTTTTTCCTGACCAGTTCCAGAGGAAATTCACCTAATTCACAATATATTACCACACTGTTATATGTATAGTGAAAAGGGTACATAGTGCGGTGTGCAGATATATGTTTTGTTGTACTATTTCAGTGTATTGATTTATACGGGTATACTTATTGAATACATCATAACACCCCTCCTTTTAAATAACACTATATTATTGTAAGTTACTAAAACAGTTTGATTTATCTTTTTAAATTAATGCTCTTGAAATGAAATGGACTAAAAATTACACGTTTTAAAAAAAACGGACAAAATTAAAGGGAATTTGACACTTCGATTGATTGATTGTATATTGTAATGCTAAACGTCTCGATCGAGAATTTTTCACTCACATGGAGAGACCACCACTTGTCGGTGGAGAGCTTCAAATGTCCTATACTCGGCACTGAGGGCCATTGAGCAGGGAGGGATCTTTTTCGTGCCAGCACCTACTGCGACACGGGACCTCGGTTTATATGGTCTCATCCGATGGACCGGTCTCCACGTTTTCCCACAGTAGGATTCGAACCCGCGACGTAAGGATTGACTCCTTACTTCGCGACTCTAGAGTAGACACGCTAACCACTGCGCCTTGCGGGCGACTGTACACTTTAAAAGATGTATGCTGTTTTTTCGAAATTCATTGTTTGGTAAAAGTGTACATGTATCATCTCGTGCAAAATGATCAATAATCCTATGAACGCTAGAAATAGAAATTTACCGTGCAAAATATTAGGCTATAATTTTTTAGTCCCATATTTCTATGGAAAGTATTGACTCTTGGACAATTGCAGACAATTTTTTTGTCTTTGTCCTACTTAGAGCATTGATTCCCTATTGACGCATTGTAAATTTATTATATCAAATTTGGGTAATTGTTTCAAACCAGGGATGTAGCAACAGGGGGCCCAAGGGTGGGAGATATTCTCTTTAGAGAAGTGGACAGGCTTTCGCCTACATCCGGTGTAGGCGAAAGCCTGTCCACTTCTCTAAAGAGAAAATATAGGGTGGGAGACTGCCCCCTTCCCCCCAGTTTTTTTTAAAACATAACTTGTCACTATAGGAAATGTTTAATGGAAAGCATTATCCCCCCCCCAACTTTTTCCTGTTACAGTTAAGGGAAATAAAGGAAATGTATTATTGCAATAAAATAAAATTTGGTGCTAGCTGAAGGTGTGCTTTCATTGAAAAAAAAATCTTATACCAATTATACAAACAATGATATTTCAATAAATATTTTTTACACAGCTAGAGCAAGCCCTTGCAGTGCACCAAGATGCATTTTTTAACTTCATAAAAAGATTGCTCATGAGGAAAACTTAAAGTGTAGTAAAAATTGTAAACCATGCTAGTTTAAACATCTAACCGTCTAAGCAAGCTTCTCTAAGTAAACATTGTAACGTACATGTATAAGAGATTGTGTCTGTCACTCATGACTGTCTTACCTGACGTACATGTATGTCTACATTGACTCTCATCAACGTGTTTTTAATCTAATATTCTTATTGCGAAATGTACCGGGGTCGGGAGAGAGTCAGGGCAGAGGTGTCAACAATTTCAAAGCAGAGGAATCTCGGGTTAAATGCATGAAAGCCAAAAAATGGAGAGAAAAAAGTAGAAAAACATAGCATTTGTAATGCTCATAGTTATTGCCTCTTGTCTTTATTATGTATTACATGTTGGTCTTTTTTCTTCTAACAAACTGCAAATTCTTGCCTGTTTGGATAAGTTCTCCTACCAAAACATTTTGATTTAGGTTTACCAGTCTACATACTGTACCTCCAAGCACTAGAGAGTAATTCAAAGGAAGTAATTGGGAAGCAAAAAATGCTTCAAAATGCAGAAAAAAATGAATATTCTCCTTTAAAATTATTTTACACATATATCTGCCACCCGATTTTTACATTTTTTTTTTATCTAAAATGTCTAATATAATAAATATTGACCTTCATGTTTCTATGCTTAATTTGTAAATGAATGTATTTTTTGTTTTTAGCCTTTAAAAACTGAGCAAAATTTACCATATTTTGATATTTTCCGGTACATTACATGACTACTAACGAGTGTGAAATTAAAACTGAACCGTAAACATTGTTATTTGAATCTCAAGTATTGGATTAAAAACAATAAACACAAATTTAATTATCTCCTTTCATTTCTAGACATTTCTGGACATCTTCATGAAAAGTACAGATTTTCATGATTTACAGAAATGAAAAAGTTTGTATCCCGTTTCCATGGCAACCAAGGTTATAATTCAAAAATACTTACAGATTTCACAATCAATCACACGTTTGTTTAAAATTATGATAGAAAAAATCCAAATCTGTAACTATGCGTTGCCAACCAATTTTGATAGTTATGGAGAATTGGTCTTAGAATTATTATGAATTGAGACTTTAGAGATTACTTTAACTCGTTGTAATGTAAAATTTTATTAATGTTATAAGCTCAATAATATTGCTATGCATCAATTAAGAACAAAAATTACTATTCTTAAAGTTCACCACTATTTTTTTTATATTTACCAAGTCATCATTTCTAGACAAAAATAATCAAATCTGTAAATGAGTGCATGTCAAATGTGGATTTATTTCCTTTGTTGCTATGGGGAATTTTCTGTTGCCATGGCGATTAGTATTTGCAAAATATTCCTGGATTCATAAAGAAGTCTCAGAAATATGTTTTTACTTTAAAATTTGATTTTGGTATCCACCGATAAGATTTAATTCCATAAATAACTCGCACATTTGACAATTTGTCTCTTTCTCTTAATCAAAACATCCATTTTTGTTGCTAGGCAACCGATTGTAAATATTAAAAAACACACGTTTTTGAATTTAAATTCCAAAAAAGATATTCCTCGGCCTTTATGTAAAATATACCATACTCTTGTATCATGCTAGAAGTTTTAGATATATGGCCTTCAAAATTGTCAAAATTAACAAAAATGCTGAATCAGCAAAAAGTGCAAAACATGCATATCTTCCATTGCCTGTAAAAGAAATATCTTAAAATAAAATTCTATGTATTACATGGTTTTATCACTTTAAATGTTTATCTTTATGATAACATTATTTAAAAACCCCTCTGGTAATATACACATTCAATTTCAAGCCCCTAAGTTTAGTGATATATTTGACCATTCACATGGAAAATTGACTGGTTGCTAGGGAAAATTTCTTTGGCCGTGTTTCCATAGTAACCAGGACCCAAAATAATTTTCATTTTACATACATGGTTCATAGTGTAAGAGAAACCAATGTGTGAAAAATCATTGAATTCTGAGAACCCTCATGATTCACTTTTATATACATTTTGTCTGATTCTTACAGAGACCTGTACTTAATCTATAAACAATACAATTCTGATTAGAGGTATGAACATAAAGTTATAAAAATAAGGTGAAAGACTTGCAGAGGTTGTTATTGAGCAGGTGGTGCTGATAGAAGGACTTGCATTCATTGGTTGTTGCGGGGGGGGGGAGGCTTTTGCTGGATGTTGTGAAACCTGCATACATGGCTCCGGGGCTGGTAAGGATGGCTGTTGTAGGTCAACCTTAGGAGGGACGCAGTCTTGTAAGGGGGTTCTCCTGTGCGCACAGTTCCTTCTGTTGTCAAGGCATGAATTCCTTGAGGTGATATTTTACATGCAAACAAAAAAGTACAAATTGAAAATATACATGTAAAACATGAAAATAAGCTTCTCGTATTATTACACAGTGTCCTATACCTAAATACTTAACTTTATCATATGAAGTGAGTTGCTTAACGAGTAAATTATGAGTGAAGCACGATTGATATAAACAACTAATTAATGATGTTTTAGTTATTTTTCCATTTACGTTATACAGAAGATGAATTGTAATGTACATGTATGTTTCGTTATTTAGGTGCTTCGTAAACATATACTAGTATGTCAGCGTGCTGTGAAGTCTCTTTAGAGGGTTCAAGTCAAATCGGTTTTTCTTTTCATTTTTCTTTTTCATGAATGTTTCAAAAATGTCAAAAAATTATAAGATTTTATTAAGTCATATTTTCAAATTCATTTTTTGATTGAATATAAATGTAATCGAAAATATGTCCAGGCCTGAGGGCCGGCCATGGAAAATACTGTTGTAGCCTCATGTCAAGTATTCTTTTCTTTATTTTAATAAAAGAATAAATAAGGCAGTTGTTAGAGCGTTTGCTTTAAAGAGTAGATCATTATAGTAAGGGTTCGAACCCCCCTACGGGACGTGGAGAACGGTTCCTCGAATGTGATTGTATATTAAGTTTAGTCCCGTGTCGTTAGAAAGCACTACATGTAGCACAAAAAAGACCCCCATACTATTCATTGGCTTTGAGTGTCGATGTCGAGAATAGGATTAAATTTTTGACGCCCACCGCTGGCAAGAGCTTTTTAATAAAGTTTACAGAATTTTTTTTTTTTTTTTTTTTTTTTGCTTATTCACTACTTGAAATGTTTTTATCATGTTCCTTCAATAACTTTAGTTTGAAATATGCAACAACAAAAAATCTCATCAAAGTTTTTTTTTAATCAAATCGACCCTGGTTGCAATTATTTAAAGTCAAATGTTGTAGTCATGAAATATTGAATGAGTGTGTCCTTCCTTCTTTCTGCTTCTAAAATAAACATAGTATTATATTGTATAGCTTTGCATTTTTAAGCGATATATAACCATCTTCTTATGATTATGAATACATTTAATATTGTTTTTAGCAATTAGAAAAATTATTTGAATAGAAGGAGATGTGGGAACAACAAATAACATCCTTAATCAAGTACAATTTATCTTTCAGATGCTCAAGGTTATTGCTTTCGAAAATTTTGTACATTTCAAAGAGAAGCAAGTCATCAATTTCGAAACTACAACAAGAACTGATGATAAAAAGAATAAGAAAGTTGTACTACAAAAAACAGATGATAAAAAGAAAGCTTCAGAAGAAATTTTAGATGATGAAGAACAATCTCATGGATCAGACAAAAAGAGTAAACTTGCTTGTTTCGTTGGTGCAAATTTTTGCGGCAAAAGCACCGTGTTAGAATTAATTAGACGATGTATGACGAAAGAAATCAATGTATCCGTGACTAGATCGTTCAATGAAAATAAAAAGGCATATGTGTTTTGTAAATTCGACTTACAGTCTGAAGAAGTAATTTCTGGAGTAATAAAGGAAGAAAACAAATGTGGACAATGCAAATTTTACAAAATATTGATATACTCTAACGAACGTGGAAAAATCCTTCGCTGTAATACATTTGAATCTAGCGAATCGGCACCACATGAAAGTTTTCAAATATTAACAGAACCAGAAGATAGAGATGATATGAAATATCTTTTTCAAAAGCATAAAAAAGAATCCAAGTACGTTCAACATATTTTAGAAACAATACAATCTAAAGAGAATATCATAGAAAAGAGGGAAGGTGAATTAGATTGGAAGGATTTAGAAAACACATACGTGGCAACAATGCCTCTTAGAGGAATTGGAATAGTACAGTGGACAAAAAGTTGCAAAATTGGAGATAAGGCTAGGAATTATAAAATGGCATGTGAACGGGCAGAAATAATTTCAGAACTTGTATCATCTGAATCAATTGGTGCAGATAAAGAAAAAGTTATTTTTGATTATTTAACTTATCCGCAGAAATTCACTTTTATACTAGGAGATAAAGAAGACAAAGATAGAATTTGGGTTCAACATGGTCGGTTTGAGCCCTTCCCATTATTAAAAACTTCTGAGGGTATAATAGAAGCCAAGCAGGTTTCTTTGCTTCTTTCACACAGAGACATTAAAACGCTCATTTTGGAGGAGCCTTGTAGAGGAATGCACGCCCAGATGATTGAGCGCTTAAAAACAGTCCTGTGTCAAGAGGGATTGGAGAAAACTATCATCGTTTCGACACATAGTCCCTATTTCATCGATACTAGTACAATCAATAACACTCATGTTTTCTTCCGAACTGATTCGAAAGACTCAAATTATGAATGTAATATTAGAAATGTAGGTCTTCAGAGAGAGCTTTCGAAAGTATCCGATGTTGACACGCTGAGAAATCTTCTCTTTGCAACGAAAGTTTTGTTAGTGGAAGGTCCGTCTGATAGGGATGTCGTGCAAGCTCTCTTCACACACCTGCGTGAAAACCAACAAATTGAAATTGGTAAAGAGGAGAAACCAGACATAACTACTTACCAAATAATTCCAATTGGTGGGTGCCAAAACGTCAAAAGCGTGCTCAAATTTTGCGAGTTTATCAATCTTCCCTGCTCTTGTTTACTGGATCGTGATAAATTTGTATCAACTTTTCCGGAAGGTCTAAAAATATTGGATAATGAATATGTTTGGAAAGATGAATCGGACTTTCTTAGGGAAGGTTTTCAGGAACTTTCTGAACATTTGAGAAAAAAGCACATTTTTATTTGGAAGTATGGTGCACTGGAAGAGTCATTACTAAGTACAGACAACAAGAATGAACACATCGCTAGATCGCTTAATGTCGATCTTAGTGATCCTTCCAACAGATGCAAAAAACTTAAACGTAAATTGAAAGAAAGGCTCGATGAAGAAGAAAGAAGATGTTTTGCTCAACATATATCTGAAGTTGAAGAAATCAAAAGGTTTTGTAAATTTTTGAAGGATGAAGATAAGACAAGAATTGAAAAATCCGGGATCTTAAGTCAAGAGCACACTTAAATGTTGGGAAAAAATTGAAGATGTATTGAAAAGTTGTTGATTGATTGATTGATTATAATTGTTTTACGCCGAGTCTTAAGGGCAGATGATACAAACAATTGCTTTTCTTTGGAGGAGACTTACTATCTTGTCACAAGTTTAGAAAAGTGTATAATTCTTAGATTTTTTTTCTACTAAGAACTGGAAAATGTTTACTTTAACCTTTATTATATATATTCATGTATACATTATTGATGTGACTCTCGACTCAGAGAATGATTTATTTCCATAATGATTTTCCTTCAAAAATTAATAAAAGATTTCACATTTTCATTCTGAATTCATAATTTGATGTCCTTACATTGGTGAAACATTATTCACTCATAATAAAATATTTAAAATTGCTGTATGTTTTGTTTATTATAATTTGAATATATGGATTAACAATACTAATGGCTACTTTAATCCATATGTTGACTCGTTATATCTAAGCTAAGTGAAACCAAAATAAGATACAGAATTAAGAGTCTATATCACATTTTTACTTCATAATTTCTTGTTATTAACGACTATAAACGTTAAAAACAAACTAAATTTTATGACAGACAAGATGTCTTCATCAATTACTTTCGCTTAATTAAGTAATGATTTTCTACAATAAACAAGCTGCTTACGGTTTTTATGTCTTCGACCTTTACTCAAGAGCTTGATACTAGTTTAGTTCAATCTAGCCTATGAATAAGGAGCAAACGAGAAGGTGGTATCATAAAAAGACATATAATTAAAATTAAAAAGAGTAAAGTGAAAAAAATAAGTTATTAAACCTAATCTAATATTATGCTGTAAAATAAATAGGAAGTGATAACTGTAGACAAACTGAAATTTGATGGGAAAAGGAGTCACAAACTGTCAAGTAGCTTCCCTTTAAAAAATAATTTTATTATTATTTACATGATCAGTAATCCTACAAAAAAGGAGAAAAAAAATCTTTAAAAAATTAAAATCTGTTGGTTGAAGACTATAGACAATTTTTAATAGCTTGTATGCTCAATTTTTATACCGAAACAAACAATGCATTGACAAATAAGTTGAAGTTATTGACAAATAAGTTGAAGTTAAGTTAAATGTTTCAGCTATCTTATTCAAATTTAGCATTTTGGCATATTTTATAGACTTTATAATGACCTAATCTCCTAATTTAACCCACGATTAGTATTATTTTGACTGGTTTGTTTAAAGGTACATGGTACCAGATACGAGGTTAATATTTTATCAAATTTTTCTGTATAATATCATGACTTTGATCAATGTTTGGTATCACGACCTAAAGAAAACAGATGGGTTCTTTGGTTCAACAAAACGCAAGTTAATAAAGGTATGATATAAAATCAAATAACATGCCTAGATTGGACATCAGACATAGTCTACATACCGGTAATTTTAAGTCCTCCCCTTCAATTCTCGGACAGCAACAAAAGGTCTAATTATAAGCTAGTAAGGCGCTCGACCCTTACAAAATATATTATAGTAAATTATAATTTACAGTTGTTAACTATAGGCTAATTTAGCATCGAGGCATTGTTATTATTAATCAAAGTATTTTATAATAGATTTCATGTTAAATTTTATGCTCTCCGATTCATACATTGCATATTAGTATTTCATATTGAATGGAAATATTTACACTTGTACATGTATATATTAATTTAACAAATTTTAAGCTTCAAATCTTTGAGAGAAAAAACAGTTGCGGGAAAATCATGGTCATGAGGGAAAGTTTTTCATCAGATAAATTTTGTTTATCATAATTTCATAAGTTTAATAATGAGAACTTAATGTTAAATTGTTAATTCACAAATCATAAAGCTATGCGGGCATTCTGCACGCCTTATTCTCTAATCTTCTAAAAATGCATTTGTTGAAGTGTAGCATTCTGTAGCGGTCTTTAATTTACCACGTGGATAAGGAGGAATGTGGACACGTAGACAATCTTTAAATACCTTAGGGAAATCCCGAATACGCTGGATGCCAGTAAATGGACCTGTTCGTTATGGAAAGAACACGTTGATAGCTTTTTGGTGAGTATGTAGGTTAATCATACATGTATTTTACCCATGTCATTTTATGCGATAAAATACTTTTTTATTAGTACATGTATATCATGAATATTTTCGGTTTGATGCTTTTGCCTGTTTTAATTTTGTTTTGCATTTGCTTGTACTATACTTACTATTCAGACAAAGAACTCAGAACGGTAATAATATTTATACAGTGTGTGCACTAACAGACAATATTTGATGTGAAGTTAACATTCCAAAATAGGAGGCCATTAAGTAATTCTATTTTTATCGCCAAAACATAGAAAATTGGAAATCCCCGCTGTAAGATAATTGTGTCAATTTTAAATCTATAAATAGATTATTTGATTTTAACCTCGTAGATTTGTTTTCTTTCTGAAAAGCGGACCAAAATCTTCAACTTAATGAAGGAGGCCAGATATAGGAAAAGAAAAATTTTTAATTGGACATTAAAATATTTATTTATCAAAAACTGTGAAAATTAACTTTGTTCCTTTGTTACGTGGCATCGCGCTTCACAAAACATGCAATTTTTTTTTTTTTATAATGCATATTATTATTATTATGTATGCATTATTATATGTATGCATTATTATATTATTATGCATAAATAAGAATTTACTGTCTCTTAATTCTTAAGAAATATCATTAATTAGACATCATATAATACGAGAATAAACAGTTTTTCATACTTCTAAACATTTGACCATCATATATTATGCAGGAAAATTATTTTTAAATTCATGGAGCATACAAACTTGAACTCCGTTCTGTCGAATTTCTTGAGCCCCTTTGGGTCATTTAAAAAAAAAAATGAAGAAGTCTATGACTGAGATCCTGAAGTGATGTCATCACCGGAAAATTATGTACAACTATGTACAAATTATTGTTTATCATATCTAAAACTTGAAAGAATATTCTTTCTATGAAAGTGCGTTAATAGTTTTATATAAACTCACTTTGAAATGAATTTTTTGGCAAAGTGCATTTATTTTGTCCCAGTTTTACTTTGAATTTTTTTTTCGAAATTCACAATTTTTGAAAGTTCATTGTACAATAGCTACCAAATTATGTAGCTCTCACCTGCTTCCATATAGTATAATAGCAAAATCAACTCTAGTAACATGCAGTCCGACTAGAAAATCAAATGAGGTATGGTTACTTATATAATATTTAAAAAAATACAATGAATTGCAGATACGTCCTGCAGATTGAAAATTAGCATGGCATGTGCTGCAAGTTCGAGAAAGAAGAGAGGAAGTAAATCCAAGGGTTTGTTCATTTTAAAAATAATGATAAAACTGAATACAATATAGCTGATATACCGGTATAATCTTATTTTGAAAGAAATGATTAACTAAAATCTTATATGGTAAAAGTTTTCTGTTGACCGGAAAATGAATGATGGAAATCGTTATAGGTGGGTCTGCAACTGCTCCAGATGTTGAAGATATCATTTGCCCCTACCTTGACAAGAATTCCTGGTTTAAACTTGGAATAAACATTGGTTTTGAGTACCACCAGTTGACAAAACTTCAGCAGCGTTATGACAACGATGTGTCGATTTGCTCCAAGCGCATGCTCCAAATATGGCGAGAAACAGCAGTCAAACACACTTTGAAGTTTATTCCTCTTCTCTACAAGAGTTTGCAATCTAGTGGACTTGATAAAATAGCCGAAACTGTACTGGGCCATTTCAGTCAGGGTATGTGTTAATAATGAATTGAGTATTATAAAAATAAATTTATTTTTGATTGGAAAATATGAGCAATTTAAATTACTTTAGCAATTTTAAAATAGTGAACATATTTTCAGAGAAACAAGTGGAAATTTCTGGTCTTAAACACATTGAGTATGCACTATTTGCCCATAAATGTAAACGGGCATCTCCTGTTAAAGAACACACACATAAACAAATTTCAGACATCAATATGAATACAATCCCCCGGTCTCTGTCTTCACATTAATTTAAAAAAAAATAATTATATATTTTTCAAAAGTCACTACATGTGTATTTTAACACATTTCAATTTTTTAAGCTACTATATATGAATATGGAAGAAGACATTTCTAAATTTCGATATGTTGCATGGGTCATGTACATGTATGAAGGTTTGATCTTGTTTTGCAGAAGCCTTGATATATGGTAGACAAATGTAAAAAAAAAAAAATAAACTAAATTGTTCAATCCTAATACTACAGTAAGAATAAAAAAATAGCGGGAATAAATAAAGCGATAGCTGGCTAGCTTAAACACCTTTTCTCTTTTCAGCGCGGAAAGGTGAGGAATTTATAACCATTATATCGCATTTAAACATCGACGGATAAATTTAGTCGGCTTGATGTTTTAAATTGTTTTTGTCATTAAATATTAACAGGCAAATTCTCTAATTTCTTTATTTATTGTTTAAATAGCGCAAAAATAGTTTTAATGCCAGAGAATACATGTAACGATTAATGCATTGATGTCATTCTAAATGTTAAACATGTTTTTGCATTCTGTTTTCTCCCACTATATGAACCTGCAGTCTTCAATGGCGTCCATAGGACTATAGACGCAACTTCTTTTGCTATGAGTACAATTCGTTTTTTACATTTGCTTAGTATATTCTTTACTACACTAAATGTATGCGTTCGGTATGGTAAAAAGTAGAGTTCCGGGGCTAGAATTCATAAGTACTTTAGGATATTTCTTAGTAGTTGGACTCAGCAAATTATTTGAGATATAACCATTTTTCGTACAAGTGCAATTTACAATTATATTATTAAGCACAGCTTCTAGCTATTAGAACTTTTAAATTATTTAAATCACCCTGGCAAAACTAGGAAAATCCAAAACACAAAAACTAAATTGAGGATTCAATATTACCCGAGTATTTTGCAAGAGAAACAAACGGATTATAAATATTACTCTGTTTAAGCCATGCCATCCAAGGGCAAGGTGGGGGCTACAATATGAGGAATATTTTTCATGGGTTAAAGAGGGGGTGTGGCAACGCACTTTGAAAAAATTACGCACTTTGAAAAAAAATTTCAAAGTGCGTTAAAACTGGGACAAAATCAACGCACTTTGAAAATTTTTTTCAAAGTTCGTTAAATTTTGGACACACTCAACGCACTTTGAAAAATTTTTTCAAAGTGCGTTAAGAGTGTACATAAACATGTTTTACCATGGAGGCATTTAACGCATTTTGAAAAAAAAAAATATGAATGAAACAAAAAATTCTAGACTTAGATTTTAGTAATAGAGGGAATCAAATTGTAATAATTATATCTTTTGAAAAACTTTTTTAAAATTTTCATGTACTCATTTAACCTCATTGAGAACAAGGAGAAGATGAGTAGAAGGTCTCTCATCCCAACTCTTTTTTCTTAAACATTGTACATAGCCGTCGGTAGCAAATTGAAAGTTGACCCCACAGGTAAGCATCAATTTATAATGCATACATATATTATGTATATCTTTGCAAAATATTTATGTGCCTACATGTAACCCACCCCCCTTCCTGGTACTAATGCCTATGCCACACCCAAATACATGTATTTACATAACTGGAATGACGTTGAAAACTTTCAATAAATTTAAGTTTACACAAAATGCATGCAAACTGGAAAAAATTAAGTACAGTAAAGCATTTAAACAAAAAAGAATTTTCAAAGTATGAAAAAATCAATATCGCTTACTTTCACATCCTTAAGTGACCTGTTCACAGAAGAGTTATCAAACAGGTTCAATTATTTATCATACCTAAGATTTGCAGGAATATTGACCAATCCATACACAGTTTTTCAAAGTGCGTTAATATGGTCCATATTAACGCACTTTGAAAAGAAATCTTATTTTTTATCAAAGAGCGTTGACTTGGTCCCAATTTAACGCACTTTGAAATTTTTTTTCAAAGTGCCTAATTTTTCAAAGTGCGTTGTAATATCGGGACAAAATCTTTTATGATCCCCTGAAGTACTGCTGTCTAATTAAGACGACTCAACTAGGCGTTTTTGCCCATGAACCTCTAGTTTTCCTCCAATGTCCTTATGTCAGTTATAACGCCATCCACCTTTCCATTTTGTTTTTGTTTCCACATTTATTTAAAGTAATCAACTTCAAATTTCTTACTGCTCTACCTTAAAAGCTGCTATACATGTATAGATCTACAAAATGTACTATCGCATTGAAGAGCTTCATAAACTGGCATCGACAATGCCAAGTCTATGCTAAAGCTACGAATGCAAATCAATGGATGTGCACGAAGTAAACATGTGTTTGTTTTATTCTTATTTTCACATACAAAACATTTTTATTGTACCACAATATTGTACATGTAAATATTTTTTTCTGAGCAAGCAATATGAGTATATCATTAGCACATATTTAAAAACAATTTTAAAAAAGCACATATACTCGTGTATCTGCTTTGGATTAGTTTGTAAGTATACTCATATAATGTACTCGTTTAATAAAAGAGCTACTAATTAAAATAAATCCTTATTTAAACTCATAAGAAATGTCGAGAGCGTTAAAACACATTTGACAATTTATTTAGAAACGGCATCTTATAACCGGGTACATCTTTTTTTTTTTTTTAAATTCCATCAGCTCCCAGTCTTCCTTTGTGTTGGGTTATAGCTACATGTAGCTAGCTTTATTGTGTATTAAAACAAGCTACCTGCATAGATTTCTTAACAACGGCTGTTCCATCATCTTCCCAAGTCAAGAGTTTCTGATCCGCTCCGCTCACATAAACCCTTGACCGAATAGGCTAAGTTTGACGGGGTTTACTGTCACGCCATCTAGTGAGATATACACATTTTGAACTCTAGTGACCTCTGCTATTGGCTAATCGGGGTAAACGAATTCAACAGAGAATTGGAGATAATATTTGAAGTTTGTAATAAATTCGATATAATTCAACTAAAAATCTTAGTCAAACCTTTAACTGGGTTATTTATTAATAATGATAATGACGTTATCCTTGGGACTAAAACTGGCTTGTTTTTCTGTTTACAATATAATTTAACAAACTTCCGCCAGAGTTCGTTTGTACCAAACCAAAGCGGAGACGCAGAGGACTATGGGTAGTATGTATAATTTAAGTTTAAATAAAACAATGATTTTGATTGGTTCATGAAGACTTTCATGAGGCCAATCAGAGAACGCATTTCTAACCCCGTCAAACTTAGCCTATTCGGTCAAGGGTTTATGTGGAGCGGAGTGGATCAGAAACTCTTGACTTGGGAAGATGCTGTCCCAGATAGCATGACTATGTTGGGCCAACGTTGGCGCACAGTTGTTGACTGCGTTGGTCCAACGTTGGCTACCTAACGTTGGCCCAATGCAAGTTTGCTCATCGGCCCTACGTTGGCCCAACATGTTGGCCCAACGTTGGCACAACGTTAGCCTATTTTATAACAGCATTTGGTCAACGTTGGCCCAACATTGGCCCAACGTCAATTACCAGCAGTGATTTTATCAACAATGGCCCAACATTGGCCCAACGTACTTTTTGTGTTGGCCCAACAATGGCCCAACGTTTGTTCACCAACATACCATCGGTGACTCAATGGGGGTCCAGTGTCCGGTACCTGTGTTGGTCAAACAATGGTCCATTATCATTTTACGGATAGTTATTTTTTCAACGTAGGGCCAACAGAGGCCCAACCTATCCTATATAAATAATGATTTCCATTCAAAATTAAGCCATCTTGACAAAATTAATAACTAGCTTATGTTGACAATGAGGCAAAAGAAAAAAGTGATAAACTGTACAATTTATTTGTTAGTTTCTAACAAATTCTGTTAAGTTTGCTTCAATATTATAACAATAATTAAACAAAAACATTGCCAAAGCTTACAGAGTTTAAGAATAAATAATAATACGTCTTGCTTTCACGTTTCTGCCTTAAAATGTATTCAAGATGTCGATTTATACTCCACACTTCCTCTGCATCACTTGCTTCTACGATTGACTGGATTCGGCACACAGTCAAATCTAAAACGTTTAATATAATGAGGGAGTTGAAATTTCAATTTCAAACACAATCTTCTTTCAAACATCATCTAACATCAATTCCAGTACCATCCCTTTGTTCACAAAAACTTTTAAAATCCCATAACTATAGAATATAAAGGAGCTTAAAGTTCACAACACAACTTGGCAATATTTGAATTTCCATTTTTATCAATCCCCCTTTTCAGTAAAATATTGTTTAAAGACACAAATAGTATAATCCAAGAGCATTTGAAACGTCATTCTTTAGTCTTGTTCGGATTGCAATTGTTTTTCACATATTCACTTTTTTCCCATTTTCTTCCTCCTTCTTCATTGTCATCAATGAACCAGTATGAAGTTCTATATCTGCGGCAAATTAATGCACACTGACACAGCACATTTCCCCGTCTAAGAACAATATATAGCTGTTAAGAAAAGTGAATATATTAATATCTTTCAAAATTGATGAAATATTTATTTTTTTGATTAACTCATGATGCATTTAACCCTGTTTAAATACAAAAGAATTTACCATTAAACACACCTTACCATATATACTGAAAGTTTCTTATCTATTTCATTTCTCGTCATGATATACAATGTAAGATATCATGTCTTTCATATAAACTAAATCATTTTATAAAAGAAGTAGATATAGTTTTCAAATATAATAATACTTTACTTACATTTCTTTTAGGACTTCGCCGTTAGCCGTTGTGTGCACCAATTTTTTAAAATCCCAACCTTACTGTAACTTCCTCTGCATTTTGAGTTTATCAGCCAGCTGTGGGTAATTAAACTTGACAGCTCTCCACATATTTTGGTGGTTTAAATCTGCTGCGACTCTTTCAGTTTTAGCGACTCGCCTAACTTTTGTTTGAATGCAATTATAAAGCTGGCTGGGTTATCTTGATTTATGCGTCATTCACATCCCGTCCCTGGGAACTTTTAGTTTCCATATTATGCTAACTTTTATTCGGTCGTTTATATATTACCAGGTAAACTAATGTAAGAAAAACTTTTATTTAGTCTCCTTTTATAATGACTTTTCGTTAATTGTATACGAGAGAAACAAATCTTACAATTACACTCAAAGTTTAAGGTTAATTAAGATTTCAAAATTTATAAACAGACACTATATAGAGAAGATTTTTTGAGAAGTGGATACTAATAACAGGAAAGTATAATTGTCTTGTCATCAATAAACCATAGTGAGTTTAGTCTCATTGCTATGGTAGAAATTAATGATCTTTTCATAAAAGCCTAGTGTATAACAAACACTGGGCCAACATTGGGCCAACGTAATGCTCCCAACTCATGCACATCATCCTTTAGTTAGCAATCTAACTGTTGGCCCAACGTTGGCCCAATGTACTTATTCTAACTATAAAAGAACACTTAAAACAAACACTCAAGCTTACATTGGGCCAACGTTGGGCCAACATACTGCTACCAGATTAAGCTGACAGTTTGGTTAAGGTTGCATTACAAACGTTGGGCCAACAGTGGGCCAACATTGAACCCCAACTTCATTAGAAAAATATAACGAAACGAAATTAGTTGATGTTGGACCAACGTTGGGCCAACGTAAGAAACCCAACATGGTTGGGTACTCAAGAGGTTATTCACATGTTAACGTTGGTCCAACGTTGGCCCAACATTGTCTTCCCAACGCCAACTAAATACCAACCGTACAACCTTTAGCCAACGTTGGCCCAACGTAGTCATGCTGTCTGGGGTTCCATTAGTTATGCATACAATGATATCTACGTTTAATTACAATATTTCAACTATTTTATTTAGATTTGATTTTTTTTTCTTATACAGATGTGAATATATACATGTAAACTTACCCCCCCCCCCCCGGTATAAAAATTAATGTCTTCCTTTGTTTGTCGACTGGAATTAACGTCACAGCTATGACGTGGTTTAGGCATATTTCTGCAACAGCTGCGACATCAATTCTCGTACTAAAACAAATAAAAAAAACCATTCTATTGTTCAAATATATGAATTCTTGCGAAGAAATGATAGATTCTATTTTTAAAGAATGCAAAATTCTGCTTAATGAGAGTGCCAAGGTTATTTGGAAGCAACCAGTATAAGTTAAAAATATGAAGATGTTGGAATGGTAAATCACTGTGCAGAACATTTTGGGGGAAAAATGATGATAACCAACGGTAATTAAGTTCAAACGTCCATTGAAATACTACTTATTGACCCCTGAAAACATAAGCAGTAGGACTAAGTGCCTTGGAGGAGTAAGCATCCCTTGTTGACTGGTCACAACTGAGGTGTGCTTCTTGTCATAATGGGGAAAATGGAACAACTCGTCGGAACTTTAGGTCATTGTATTGACGTAAAAAACGAGACTTCATATTCTTGTTTCGTTTTAGAAACCGTTCGTATGAAGAGCATGCTCTTGCGTATCAAATAAATTGAGGAACATATACCTCATATGCAGGTTAACTTTAAAGAAGATGGGCGTATAAGGCGAGCAGAATGCCTATAGCGCGACTGATAAGAAGGGGAAAAAAATTAATCTCAATTATATCCAAATTTTATGTCATATCTCATCTAATATTAAAGTATACTTTATGTAAAATCTCTACAATTTACAAAAATCTTACAAGGACTGAAAATATTTGCCTATGAAAAAGCTTACACACACTAAAAAGAACAAAAACGATCATTTTCTCATACTTAAACAAAATTTTTCAATGTGGGTGGGTCTTATCTCCAATTTTTTGAAAGATGATCCTAAAAGCGTGCAATAAAATACACATTTTTTGGCTTTCAAAAACATGGAGAGAAGACCCACTTTACCTTAAAAGTACACTTTTATGGCACAACATTAGCATCTTTTCGAGAAATACTTCCAAGTCCATTAAGTCGCGGGTCATATCACAAACATGATTTAAATTCCTTAACCCCCCGTTCACACAGAGCTGCGACTCTACGGCGATCATCCCGATCAAGCTACGATCTGAAAATTTTTTGGATCGGGGCAGATCGCAGCCGATCGGCGTCAAAATAGACCAATTTGGCAAATTATGGTCTTCGTTACGACCTTACTACGATGTCCCTACGTCAAACGCGCTGCTAACAAGCTTCTACTACGATGTTACGCAGACCGTTGCCGACAAGCAGCCGTGTTTAGTGCGTTTACGCTACGTTGCTATTACGACATTGAAGACCATACTACGACGCTACACAGACCTAGATGACTGTACCGCGATGTCGCTACGGTGGTGCCGATCATATTACGATTGCATTACGCTTCTAGTACGATTTTGGTGATGATGTAAATATATCTTGAAACTGCAGATTTTTGTAGTACAATTTTAGCGATGATTCATATTTTGCGACCGCAGTTTTTTTTCTCCGGCCTTTACCACATGGTTTAGGGCATTTTCAATTATTATAACTGTAACAAGATGTGAAAATGCTCAATTGTAAATGATCATCAAGTAAAGAGTCACACTTTACATGTAGTTAACAGATGATGATTGGTCAAATATCAGCGGTATAAGAACAAACTCTTGTCTGATAGGTCGTGATATGATCGGTGTAGGGTCATTGTAGGTCTTCGTAGGATCTTCAGGCACGTAGAGAGATCGTAGTGAGAACGTAGTACGAACGTAGAGGGAGCGTTGTATGAGCGTGCTTGGTAAGTTCCTACGCTCTCACGGCGCTTTCACTACGATCATGAAGATCTCTCTACGATGCTTCCACGCTGCTTGTACGATTACGGCGCTTCTACTACGCCCTTTTTACGACTTCACCCCGATTCTTGTTGGCCACGATCCCGCTACGCTTGTTTTGAACATGTTCAAAATAAGCGTGGTGAGAGCGTAGAGCTCTCCGATCATGAAGACTCCTCTGCGATCACACTACGCTTCTGACGACCCCACGACGTTCCTCCTGCGATTTGTCACGATCGGCCACGCTTTTGACCACACTTTGATCGTAGTAGAAGCGGCGTGTATGTGTGAACAATCAACATGAGCGGTGTAGTATAGCGGTTAACGCATTAGCCTCAAAGCAGTATGATATTGATACGTCAGATTTTTATTGCTAGGGTTCGAATCCCACGAATACCATCTAATAATTTTATGAAAGACATTTTTTACGAGATTTTTTTCACTCTTAAAAAAGTTTTTTTTTCTCATAATTTCAAAAATTTCAATAATTATAAGTTAATTTAAATAATCAATTCACATATTTAATATGATTTCTTAATTTCTGACACTATAGGCATTCTGCCCGCCTTGTTCGCCAATCTTCTTTGACTGTTCATTTAAACAATAAAATGTTTTCTTGGGTTGTTAGTACGGGAATGAATGAAGCAGCTGTTGCAGAAAAAAATACATGTAATTTTTTCTGCAATAGCTGAGATCTGTTTAAATAATTATTTAAAATAGGATTAAAAAGATTAATTATAGTATTAATGATGCGAACGTCCTTGTACGTTTTATTGATGGAACAGCCACTGATCAAGAAATCTGTACAGATGACATGCCTATTGAGTTCATGTACTGATTAATGCAATGGGTTTCCTTAAGAAATAAAGGAGAAAATATTCAGTGGATGTAAATATATTCTTGTGTCATCAATTTTTAAGATTACCAGTCCTCCAAACAGCCAGAGGTTTGGGAGAGTTTGATTCAGGACTTAAATCAAATTTCATTTTCGGATACAGATGAAGACGATGTAGAAGGTTTGTTAGTACATACAGAAATCATTTTATCCTTGAAAAATATATATGTACTGTGTACTTATTTACAGCTTATTGATCTTGTTTATAGACAGTTCCAAGTCTACAACGATTGTTCTTCAGAACTGCTCAGGGATAGCTATCGGTGATAACTGTGTAGTCACAATTTCGCAGGCTAAACAGGAGTTGGAGAGAAATAAAGGTAAATCAGAGAAATTATACATTAACAATATATTACACTTGCTTTCTTTGCATGAATTCTTATCCATTCCTCTCAACATAAGTTAAAATAAGACTAATGCGTTCATCAATTTTTTTTTTCATGTTACAGGAGATCTACAAAAAAGAAATACAATTTTAGCAGGTATGTTAACAAGCATTTTAAATCCTAATGGCAGCGAGGAACCAAAGGAGATGTGTCTTCAAAAACTTGAATCGGCATTTACTAAACTCTATGGTACACGAAAAAATGAAAAGAAAACGTTTTATGAAATATCAGGCATGAAAATGAAGAAATTTTTGCAAAATAATTCTGAAAAATTTGATGTAAAACCGGACAAAAGAATTGGGGCATGTTATGTTTCATGTGTACCGTCATCTGACAGATGTGAAGGCATTTTTGACCCAGCATTGTTGCCTATAATCAGAGGCTTCAGAAGTCCAGGTTCCATAAGTAGTACTTGTTCATCTGAAAGAACCGATTATGATTCTCTGTCTGTTGAAAGTTATGAAACTGATCAAGACTGGACGGTAGTTAATCACAAACGTCATCCTCGAACACAAAAAATGGAGAAAGAAAGGAACAAGGTTAAAACTTTTCAAACAACATTAGGTACATCTTCTACAAAAGAGACGTATGCCTCGGTGACTAGTGGAAAACGGAATTGTCTGTATACCTCAGAATCTTCCTCTTTTGAGAAGCGGAAGTCACTCGAATGTTCGACCAAAGTAGAAGATTTTTTGAAGTATGTTCACAATTTTAAAAGAGGGAATTTCATTTTATTCACTGCTAGGCAAACAAGAGTAAGATACCTTGAAGCATTAGCAATGGTTCCATGGATAAGCGTTTTTGACTTCGATGAAAGAAGCAGAACAGATGGTTTGTTATCAATGCTGGAAGACAAAATAAAAGGTCGAAGGTCACTGTACATATGCACATGGAAGGATCCTCCTCTTCTTTCCCATCATGGTACACAGTGGTGCATGATTAAAGGATCGTCACAAGAAGCAGATAGCAAAACACCGGTCGAAGAAAAGAAATGGATTCAATTCATTCGCGAATCCTTTGAAAGACATTTGGTAGAAATTGCAAATTTCTGTGATGGGTATACAAGCCTTAAACTTGTATTTCTATGGCCTGAGGATGGAGCGGACGTCCGATTCATGCACAGAGCATTGATGAAAGTAGAAGAAATAATAGATCCTCAGATTATTATTTGCGACCCATTGCGATGCAAAACACCACAAGAAGAATCATTTGCGAATATTATGAAACCTAATTTCATAATGAGTAGCAATGTGCAAGATTTGTGCAAATGCATAACCGAGGTACTTGGGGAACGTTTTTCTGTACGAGATTTTACTTACATGCTTCCAACCTCGGATAACTCGAATCTTCCGTCAATTGATGAACCGTCCGCCGCGGAATTGAGAGAAGATTTGGAAGTTTTATATTTGAAAAATCCTTATCGGAAAGGAAACGAAGGAGACTACACTCCGGAAGAACTTGAAAAGGAGGGAGACATATTTTTTCAAGGTGGAAATATACCTTGGTTTGTATTTTATGAAGCTGGAGCAGGTCATTTCGACGCAGAGAGAGATTTGACGAGAATAATAGCAACAAATATAAAGTCGTCCTTTATCGATCCTTTTAAGTCTGGTAAAATAACCATTTTCCATGCGCCAGGATCGGGAGGAACAACGCTTGGACAAAGAATTCTATGGGAGTTGAAAGCTTTCACTCCGTGTGTCCAGGTAAAGATGAACACAAGAGGTACAGTCCAATCTCTTCTCCAGAAAATCGAAACTCTTTTTGAGAAGACGAATTTACCTATAATTCTACTAGTCGATGGTGAGGACCAACAGCGGATGAGTCACTTATACAAACTCGCAGATCGTTTAATTATTATACTGGTACACGTAAGGAGAAGAGCAAGAGAGGTTGATAATTTGATTCTGAAGGAAAATGAATACTTGCTACCGGGTAATGTATCTTTTGCTGAAGCCAGTAAGTTGGGAACAAAGTTTTCAAGCCGTTGTGATACCCCCCAAAAGAAAGATCAAATTGATGAACTTGTAAGAGATATTAAAAGTGGGTCAAAAAGTCATCTTATGTACGAGTTTGGAATGACAGCTTATCATGAAAAGTTTAAGGGTATACGGTCATTTGTGAAAGGGTATCTCCTGCTTGAAGAGAATACTTCAAAAGAATTTAATCCATCACAAAAAATCTTGGGAATTCTGTCGCTTGTATATTATTATGGTCAAACATCGATTCCGTGCCAATTTTTTGCCTCATTACTCGGATGGCAAGAGAATTACGATGTTTCCTTTGAGGATTTTCCATATTTAGTACGTCACTTCATCGTACCCAGTCAAAATGATAGTAGGGAAAATAGCATCAGAATTTCACACTACCTGATCGCCAAGGAAATTCTCGAACAGTTATTAACTTATGGGAAAAGTGCAAAAGATCCTTCAATGTCATCAGAACTTTCTCAATGTGCAAAAGCTCATTTGTATGACTTTGTGGTGATGTTTTTAAGTGAAATTAAGAAAAGAAAGTCCAAAAGTCATGCTAATTCCAGCATCATTGCAGACATACTTGCCAAAACTATTATTTTCAGAGACAATTTAGATGTTGCAGATAATGAATTTAGCACAAGGCGGAAACTCTCTAAACTTTTAAACGATATTGACTGTAAACCACCATACTCGGAAAGAGTAAATATTATTAAGAGATTAACAGAGATATTTCCAGATGACGCAAATTTCCATGCACATTTAGGAAGAATCATATCGATCTGTCGCCCGGAGGACGAAGAAGATGCAGAAAACTGTTTTGAAAACGCGGTCAGCTTATTGAAAAAATCCACCAAAGGAAAGAATGGTTCTGAGTTAGATGAGGGAACAAAACACACATTAAGGCATGTCTATCACATGTATGGAATGTTCTATTTGCAGCGAATCTCTAAATATACTGGCAGACTTCATGGTCAAAAGCGTACGACGATGAATGAACGAATTTTTAAGGAACGAAAGACTCTTCTGCTGCATTATGCAAAACAGGCGTGCTATTTTTTCAAAGAGACACGGGATCTCACGATACTCGGATGCGAAGAAGCCCATGGATATGTTGGAGAAATATCAACACGTCTAAAAATATGTGAAATAGTGCACAGGTATATGCCATATAAAGACATTTCAGATTACCTGAAAGCAACTCCCGATTCCGAAGTGTCGGCTTTTGTGACGGAGAGTATAACAGCCATTTTAGAGCTGTTTATGCAATGCCTTGGCTCTGTAGATCTTGATGACCTTCCAAGTGACTTCTTTCAGAATATTCATTGGTATAACGCTCTATTTAAAGACAAGGCCAAAGACTTGCAGAAACTTGAAGTCGTTGAGAATATCCATACAAGACGAGTAAAGGCAGCTCTTATCAAATTAAAATATGGGAGGGAAGAAAATCTTGGAACTCTTGAATCAATATCATCAAAACAAGACATTTGTGAAATAGTTCGACTTTGCGAAATGAATTTTAAGGATTTGGATCGAGGAGGCATAACATTGTCAAAGGGTGCAATAGATCTAGAACATAAAGATTGGTTGAATGCAATACGTACGAACGCCTTCTCTAACATTTATTCTGTTGAGGATGTAATACTGCGCATGCGCAGATGGTATGCTTTAATGACAAGTCCCAATTCGACTTTCTACCTCTTTATATATCTCACTGTACTTGGTATTGGAGGTATTGATGGTGTAGCTCCAAATGCAGAACTTTTAAGAGAAGCTTCTCAATTGCAAGAAAAATTGAAAAAACTTAGCAAATCTTTGTCAAAACCAAGGAAACCCAAGGAGTGGTTTGGAAAAGGTCCAGGGGTGAAAGCTATTATTCCTGCACGTAAGGTACACAAGTCAGAAAATGGACTTGTTCTAGCAGGAGAATCTTCAACTACTCATTTAGCGATTTTCAAAGGCACCATTTGCAGACCTAATACTAAAAGACAAACGGGATACATCCAGATGGATATAGGGGATAATGTCTTTCCAATCAAAGTTTTCTTTATTCCCGTAAGAACGGGGGAGCAGTTGGTTGGCAATCGATATGCTGGTGAACGAGTTGAATTTGTGTTAGCTTTCACATTTGCAGACGGATATGAAGCGTACAATGTTGCAAGGCTGAAGAAGTACGAATGTAATCAATGCAAGAAAAAAGTAGAGATAACAAGTGACAGATGCTTTGTGAAATGCTCTTGTGGAAAACCGGTCAATAAAATGGACTAAAAGTATTATATCTTTTAAGTTGATGCCAACATTTTGTTTTTGGTATCTATATAGACCAATAATACCCCAAGGA
Organism: Saccostrea cuccullata; assembly: GCF_032062105.1. Classification (NCBI taxonomy): domain Eukaryota; kingdom Metazoa; phylum Mollusca; class Bivalvia; order Ostreida; family Ostreidae; genus Saccostrea; species Saccostrea cuccullata. The sequence goes on along the minus strand of NW_026918691.1, from coordinate 47,484 downwards.
GCAGATTTCAGATGTGGCATAGTTGTTATTGGCTGCTATCGATATTGATCTCAGACAGATCTCACAAACTAGCTCAACAGTCCATACCATATCAAAAGTGATTCTTATTTTAACATTCAATTATATATCATTTTTTAGGAAGTTTTCCTATTATATCACAAATATAATATTTTTATCCATATACCCTGAAAAACTGTTGAATTACGGCGGATACGTTATTAACAGTTCCGCAAAAATTAAAATGTCGACCCGGACAACGTCTGCGATTTGTTCATTTGATTTCAGAGGAATGAAATAACTTATTTGAGGAGAAAAATTCCTTAAATACAACAAAGGATATCAACACAAGTGTCAGCATACTGAAAACATTCTGTCATGAAACAGAACGGGATTTCGGAATTATACTTAACGTACTTGCATGTGCACAAATTGTGTGAAATAACACTCCAGGGCTTTCCTGTCACCTTGGGGTAAAAATATTCTGGTATGCTGCCCTTGAAGCCATGTAATATGTGAATATTGTATCTTTATTGATTTAAGTAAACTACATTGAAATATTACATTGAAAAATTTAACCTATTTTTTTTTTACTTGAAATGGAAACGGGTACAGGTAACATTTTATCAATATCATATTTTCACAAAAAAAATTTAGAAGATTTTATGTTAAGAATCCGCGATTATCTTTTTGATTGATTGATTTATTTTTTATATGTATTTCCTTACTTCAGTCTGCAGGGAAGAAGACATTAGCACATCACATATATACATATAGTCGTAAAAGTAGTTAAACATATTTCATTCTATCTTCTGATCAATGTAGCGGGAAGAAATGACAGCTTTGTAAAAGTTTGCTCTTTCTTCTTTTGTAAATTGAAATATTTTAGCTTTTAAATGCTTCCATTCTATAAGAAGAAATTTGACCAAAAAATTTTCAGTAATAAGACTTAGTGATTTTTCCCCTTACAAATTGGTCAAAATTTATTTTGAATTTTTAACATTTTGTATCTTTAATTATATGAATAATTCACCATATGTAAAAATAAGACTAAAAAATCAAAATAACCAAAGCGTATAAGAATAACCAATATTTCCTTTATTAAAAAAAGTAGTAGTGGAAATTCGGATAAGCAAATAGTCATTTTTTTTTTTAAGAGGAAGGTACGGCTTGAGCTTTATTGTGCCCTAAAAATTTCATCTTTTAACATGGGTTGAGTATATGAATATGATAAATCATTCAATAATATAGCACAATGGAAGACCATTCTGGAAATGTTGGCGCATATCAAAGTTTTATGCAGAATAACCTCAAAATGAATCATTTCTGTGCTTATTTTCCTATAAAAAATAGTTGCCCACTTCAACTTTTGGATATAATATTTAAAATTCTTTGAAAAATCACATATCTCAAAAACAGGAACTGTATGTTTTCTGAATGGAAATTCAATTAAAAATTGATGTCTTCTGCAACTTTAAAAGAAAATATATAAATTCACAATTAGCATTAAGGTTGTCAAATGGGAAAAACGATTTGTAGGTTTTTACTGCATGTAATTTGAATAATTCAGAAAGAATGAACTTTAGTTTCTTAAATCATTTCAAAATTTCAGAAAAATACAGGACAAGATTTGTGTTGAAACTGTATCTTGATCTTATCTGTAACCATCTGATAGACTCAAGGTGTGATATAGTTTTTGATGCTAAAAGAAAAACAATCTTTTGAAATTGAAGTAGGCAACAACTGATTGGTTACAGTATTTCTTTTAAATGTATAAGATAATGAACTTGACCTGGCATTGTTCTGAAAATAAAACGATCAAATACAATCTACATTTATTTGATATACCATTACTTAGTGATGTTTTTTTTTTTAAATATGTGAAAGTTTCAGTTATTCCAAATAAAATAAACATAGAAGAATCCCTCCTTAAAATCTTAGGAATATCATTCAGATCTGAAAATGGGCAATCTACTTAGACTTTTTTTAAAAAATTTAATGTCTATGTTTTTTAGAGCTTTATTCTATATTTTCTGTGTCAGTGTACTTACCATGACTGAGTTACCATGATATTCAATGTGATATTATTTTTAGACCACTGGAAATTCACCTTTTTTTCAGATTTTATTGTAGCTTTTAAATGCAATATTATTAAGTATAGGCCAAAAAAAAAATTAATGATTAGTTTCTAAGGCACCGCTGCATCAGGTCAAACACTATCGCACTGATCAATTTTATTTACATATTGAAAAAGGAAATAACTCAATTAATTTTCTGTGTTTTTTTCAAGTTGAAAAAGAAAATTGAATTATTACCCTTTTCATAAATACAAACAGGTAAGGTTTGTTTTTTTTTTTTAGATAAACAGTACATTTCTTGTTAATACAGTATTTAATGAATTAACTTTGTTTGGAATAACATTATTTAAAGTTGGGTGCATATTATAATTAATAAGAGAACAAAAAAATAAGAATCAGTTGATATCATCATTTTGTTAAACGACTGACATGAAAAAAGGTATAGGTCTAACACCTGCTTAAAAAAACAAACAAATTTTTTTCCTGAGAAACTATTAATTAATTTTTTTACGGCCATAGTATTAGTATTTTTAAGTATTATATATTCGTGGTCCTTGTTACATGTGTATTCAAAATAAACTCTTTTTGTATTTATAATATATAATGTTTCATGTCTGTTTTGGTAAATTATGTGCAATAACTTTATATTAAATTCTTAAAAACTGTAATTTATTGTTTTACTTAGTAATTAAACACGAAGAAGAAATGCAGTTTATTTGCTCAGTTTGGCAATTACATATCAAAGGAGCCAGTGTTTAGAAAAGCGAATAGAAACAACAGCCATGCGTATTGGAAATTTTGCCCAAAAAAAATTTTTTGATTTATACGGTTTTTATTTGGCGTGATTATTTTTTACGATTTAAGAAAAAATGGTAATTTTTTATGTCATATAATTGCCGACATAATATTCTGCGTGTTTTATATTTTGCGATTCAAAAATGCATAAAAACACATGAAAATCTTGTGCTACCATTACAAAACATCACAGGTAACTTTTCATTTCATATCGGACAAAAAGACCTTGATGTCTAAAGCTACAATCAATAAAATTCTATTTCTCTAAAACTTTTTTTTTAAATTTTATAGTGTGTACATGTTAATCAATTTTTTTTACATGACCCTTTATAAGACTTCAAAGAAAAAGATTCTTTTAAAGTAAACTTAAAATTGTTGCATGAAAACTTTCAATTTCAAGCTTCATGTTGAGATTTTTCAATAAAATAATTTTAAAAGTTATCCTTCCTGACTGAAGATTGGATAACCTTAAAGGACAGTTGCAGTGATACAAGTAAACTGAAACAGGTGATGGGCGATTAAGGCGTCAAATATGTCGAGTAAGGATAAAAACATCCAAGGATTAATATTCAATTTGTTTAAATTTAGTATTCTTATGTTAAGGGTGACGTTTTTAACATTGCAAACATAAAATTATTACCAACAAAACTTTTTCTTCTGAAAAATTCATCTATGGTTTTTAAAATGTGTTTGAACCTAGAGTCAAAATATATTCCCCAGTTATCATCATTATAAAAAAGCAATTTTGATTGCTCGTGAAATAGTTTCATTTTTTATAGTACACATTTCGATACAGATCTTGTAAGATTTTAAAATGCACAAAATGACAAAAAAAAACAAAAAAAACGAGACGGTATGAATTTATAAACTACATGTAACAATAAAAACGATGTAGGTGATTACTAAAGGCATTGTATCATTGATAAGTTGTAAATTCAGCTTTTAATTTAGTTCGCAAGTATCGAAAAATAACTCTAAAATGCCCTCTGCAAATGGAGGCGGGCAAATTCCAGTTTCAGTAATAGCGCCGGTTTTGACGTTTTCCTGGCACGTAAAATATGAAAATCATGAACAATGCCCGGAAAACGTCAGATATCTTGGACTAGTAGTATTAAATAATATATTTTTGAAACAAATATCATGCCCCCATAATCGAAAATTCAGGGTATATATCTTTACACTGTCAGTCCGTCTGTCCTAGAAAACTTTAACCTTGTCCATGACTTTTGAGTTGGCAGGGCTATGACTTTCATATTTCACAGATGTATACATGTACCTTGTGACAAAACCTTTCTTGGGGTAACACCAAATTTGACCTCATGACCTTGGCCCAATTTAAATAAAATATTTCAAACTTTAACCTTGGCCATAACTGTTGGACAGTTGGTGTTAGGGCTTTCATACTTCATATGTATGCTCATTGAGACCCTTCAATGGTCATAAAAAATTTTACCTTGACCTTAGAGCCTGACCCACCTTTTGAAAACTTTAACTTTGTCCATAATATTTGAACAGTTAGAACTACAGAAGCTAGCACTTTCATATTTAATTGGTATATTACTTGTGATAAGACCTGTCTCAGGATACCACCAAATCTGACCTCTTGACCTTGACCTTAAGGTTTGACTTGCATTTAAAAAACTTCATTCCTTCCGTGAGGCTGTGAAAGGGGGCATCAGTGTTTCACAAGCACATCTTGTTTTATATTCAATTACTTATTGTATATTGATTGATCACTTTACAAAAGTTTATTTCATAAAAACACATTCATTCATCATAATAAAAAAATTATTTTAAAAAAAATAGCAACTTTCTCGCGTAACAGTACCATGCATACAAAAAACAGATAAAACCTGTATAAACAGAAATGTCACATTTCATTTTAAATGTCATGATAAAGCATTTCCTAAATAAATATAAACAAGAGGCCCAGGGGCCACAGCGCTCACCTGAGCACATTGGGCTTGAATTTAAACCCCCCCCCCCCCCGGCATTCATCATTTGAACAAACTAGAATCTACACTACCTGAGGATGATTCCATATAAATATCACTAGTCATAGCTTTGAAGTACTTGAAAAGAAGATTTTAAAAGATTTCCATATATATCCCTATGTAAAATTTGGGTCAGCCATTTTGGCCCCACCCTAGCTCAAGGGGTCATGATTTGAACAAACTTGAATCTACACTACCTGAGGATGATTCCACATGAGTTTCATCTTTCCTGGCCCAGTGGTTCTTGAGAAGAAGATTTTTAAAGATTTTTCCTATATATTCCTATGTAAAACTTGGGTCGGCCATTTTGGCCCCACCCTAGCCCCGGGGGTCATGAACAAACTTGAATCTACATTACCTGAGGATGATTCCACATGAGTTCCATCTTTCCTGGCCCAGTTGTTCTTAAGAAGAAGATTTTTTAAAAATGCTATTAATTTTTCTCTAATTCATAATTATCTCCCCTTGGAAAAGGGCGTGGCCCTTCATTTGAACAAACTTGAATCCCCTTCACCCAAGGATACTTTGTGCCAAGTTTGATTGAAATTGGCCCAGCGGTTCTTGAGAAGAAGTCGAAAATGTGAAAAGTTTACAGACAGACGGACAGACAGACAAACGGATGCCGGACAAAATGTGATCAGAAAAGCTCACTCAGGTGAGCTAAAAATAAAAGTAGCTTTCAGATACTTAAATGAAAACAATTCTCAATGATTCACTCATATGGAAAATTTTTTGTTAAAATATGAAAAATGGTCCTTTTGTCCTCTTTAGTATGTGTATGCAGTTTCACAGGAAAATAATTAAAATATTTAAAGAAAATTGTACAGATTTTACATAAATGATACTTAAATATTAGATAAAATGTTAAAGGAAATTGTGCTATAATTAGATTTATAATAAGTTTTTTTTACTCTTATAAGTCATTCTTCCATAAATGAGAGAAATGTGGTGATTTAATGAAAATCTGATGAAAGAGGAAAGTTCATTCTTTATATTTTAGTATAATGTATCTAACAGTTTGGCTAATGAATTTGTGTTTTGAGCTCTAAATAATGATTAATGCATTGTATCGACAATATAAGTTTTATGTGCAGCTACTTTTCATCTCCATCTACCACAATGAACAACCGTATTACAGCAGATACATATGAAGATCCTTCAATTTAAAACTTTCCATACTGTTTCCAGTTCCAATCAGTTGGTCATTCTTTCTTGTGTTAAGTACACCGAGTCTCCTTTCTTGTTCTGCTGAGGATTTCACTATAAACTTCTTTAATATTCATGGAAAATAAAACTTTAAAAACCTGAAAATAAGAGAAGAAAAAATAAAGGGTTTTTTTTTGGCACTCAAAAATTGGAGAATTGGTGAAGCAGAATAACAAAAACAAGAACAAATGCATATAGACACTGTCTATAAGACCATACCACCACAGTGATTCCTTTGTTGTGTCCTCGGCGACGTTGATCTCTTTGTTTTTATCGTACAGCAGGTTGACTGTGACGTTGGTATACAGAGGTTCCTGGGATTTACTGAGGACTTTGTAGGTCATCGTCTTAGGGCTGTGGAGTCCGTCTTGTAACCATCTACCTCTCCAACCCAGAAAACGCTCGTATCTACAAATCAGTGTTATCTCAAATTATGTGTTTATAAGAAAAATTTTTATCAATTCTAAAATTGCTAATATTTTCTGATATATACGGACAACAGAGAAGTGAGCTGCAAAAACATTATAATAAAAATTTTTATAATAGAAAAAAATTATTGATTTTTATTGTGATATTTATTTGAAATTATCAATCTTATGCATTGCTTTATGTTTTTATTATGTACCCATTTTCTGATCTGGACTCCTTTTTGTGTCGCACCATCTTATATCTTCCTATATGTTCTGGAGGTCTGGTTAATAAATATCCTGCTTCTTGTATTCTGAAGAAAAATTATTTTTAAACTTTCCTTAACTTAATACATGTACATGTATGAAGCAATCTTTAATACTATTTTAATTTTAAACAAAGATGGAACTACAAAAAAAGACAGTATTTTTTAATTAGATTTAATATTACCAGTAGATTTTGTAACTGCATTTGGAAAATTTCATTGTTTTCCATTGGATATTAAATGGAAATAAATGAATAATAGCTGATGTTCCAAGATTTCAGCACTACATCAATAAATCTAGGTTGGCCTGCTTATATCAAATTTTTATCCTCCCCTAATTTTGTTGAAGTACTTATTCTTTACTGATTATGAGTAACTGATAAGTACCGGTATAATGTCAGTTAACTTTCTGATCTGGTTACCTTGCTGAGAGATCATCATCTTCATTGCCCCATCCCCAGTAAGAATTGGCGTAGCCATTGATGACTTTAAAAACATCCTTCTTCATGGCAATTACACCTCCAGCATAATTATAGTACATCACACTGAAAAGTATCAATTTTGTTTCAACCTGCTTACAAGGAAATTTTCAGCATGCACAGGAATCATTATGTCTCAGACTTTTATAAATTTTAAAAATTCCAATTTCTCAACTTTCATGAATCACTCTGCTGCCTAGATATTACTACAAACTAATTACATGTACAGGAATTCTCAATTATTTTAATTAGATTTATCAAATATTAAAGCTATGTTGGTATTTCAATGGTTAAAGAAAGGGAAAAGTGTAAATTAACAAAATACATACTGGTATCGCATTTCATCAATGGCAGATGATAAATGTCTGGCATGATCATCACAAATATAGAGATTTTTATTATTTTCAGGAATCATGTCTACATCATGGAAGACAAAGCAATCATACTGCTCCTCCTTAAGTGCCTCTTTAAATCCTACATTCATCAACTTCCCTCTGTTAAAGCTGTCATTGGTAGCCTTCAACCAATGTAAGAAATATCATTAAACATGCAAAATCAATAATAAAGGAATTAATTAGCATATTTTAAATTTGAATTCAACTCAAAAGTCATTTTTTTTTCTGCCAAAATATCAATTTATTCATACTCTTTTCAATTTAAAGAGTATGGGTTAAACTTAAGCAAAGTAAATACTGGACAATGTCAGAAAATGCTTGAGGGAAATCCTTGAAAATTAACCATAACACAGAGTAAAAAGGAAAATCGTACACACCTGTTCTATAACAAATATTTTATAATGAATATTCTGCCTCCTCAACATGGGATGAAGCCTAGAGAGCAATAACTTTAAATGAAAATATCGGTTTCTGTATGGTACAATGATAGCAACTTTCTGGTATGATGTGCAGCCCTCTGGTTTCCATGTCCCTCCTTTCTGCACCAGTGGATTCTTATGTTGTATTGCGGTTAAATCATGGTCATGAAAAATGTCAACATCTTCTACTCCTGAAAAAATAATAAAACTAGATCCCAAACATTTTATCAAATCTTAACTTATTTTGACCAAATTAAAAAAAACCATGACAAATTCTTCAACATCAGAAATTACATATAACAATATACAGCTGTATTGAGTTAATGGTTTAAACTACATTTTAACATGTTAAACTAATGAAACAAATATATCCAATGATTCCATTTTATCAGAATTTAATGTGACTTCATTTCACATGGCTGAATACCCTTTATAGCTTACACTAGTACAGGAAGTATGAGTACAGCAGGGCTCAACATTAACTTTAAAATTATCTAGACCCGTCGGAGCAGTACCTGAAAAATTTACTAGACCTGACCTAATATCCATGGTTTACTGAATAAATATTAAATCTGAAAAAAAAATTATCATGAAGAGAAAAACCCATTAATCGGATAACATTGTCAATGTAAGCAAATTGATGCTTATCATTTAACTTGGTTTTGCTGCAAAGAAAATTAAAGAAAATAAACATCTAGTTCTTTTTAATAAATTCAAGAAAATATCAGAATGGGAGTTGTATTTCAATTCGATTTAGTTCTATGACTGCATGGTTAAATGAAATCAAACCATGCAACAGTTGTTGTAAATGACCTAGCAGGAAGGAAAAATCTTGGTAGAGTTAGCATTAAAGAGAAAGTCAAATGACAGCACTATTTATGAAATATTGATATGTATACTACATGTACTATGGAATAAAATATTTTGGTTTCCTGTAATCATGGTAATATTAGCCTAAAAACAAGGGTTGGTCAGTAGATTATTTTTTGGCTTAATAAGATACCTCATAAATTGAGAACTTCCCAGTTTAAAACTTTTATTTTCACTTTCCATAATGCCTAAGTAATGGGTTCAAACATCCCGCACTGAACTAACCAGGTGTGATATTTACAGTGGACATCCATCATGGCTGTCTTGCGTAGAAAACGAAGTTCCAAAAGTTATGGGGGATTGCTAACTGAAATCCAGTCAAAGCGCCCCCTAATAAAACCGTCCCAGTCAAAGCTTCCCCTGATTTTGGTCAAAACACCCCCTGATATTGGTCAAAGTGCCCCTATAGATTTTACAGTAAAATGATATTACAAAACTTCCCCCAAATATTGGTCAAAGCGTCCCCTGATTTTGGTCAAAATGCCCCCCGATTTTGGTCAAAGCGCCCTTTAGAATTTTACAGTTAAATGATGTTACAAAACTGCCCCCCAAATCTTGGTCAAAGTGTCCCCTTATTTTAGTCAATGCGCCCCCTGATTTTGGTCAAAGCGCCCCCTTACATTTCTTTCTTAGATAAAAAAATCGTCTGGGAACCCTCCCCAAGCAATGGTCAAAACGTCCTTGATTTTGGTCAAAGCATCCCCTGAGTTTTGGTCAAGGCGCCCCTTAATATGTTACGGAATAAAACTGTTTTGTATTTATAATATTATCATTGTTTTGCAGTTACCTAAAAAAGTAAAAAAATATATTAGGGGGCGCTTTGACCAAAACCAGGGGACGCTTTGCCCATTTCTTGGGGACAGTAAAGATTTGTTTATATAAGATATTTTTTCTATGAAAATATGTTAGGGGACGCTTTGACCAAAATCATGGGGTGCTTTGACTAAAATCAGGGGACGCTTTGACCAATATTTGGGGGTGGTATTTTTTCTTTAAAAATCATGTTAGGGGGTGCTTTGACCAAAGTCAGGGTCGCTTTGACTAAAATCAGGGGGCGCTTTGACTAAAATCATGGGACGCTTTGACCAATATTTGGGGGCGGTATTTTTTCTATAAAAATATGTTAGGGGGCGCTTTGACTGAAATCAGGGACACTTGGACTAAAATCACCAGGGACGCTTTGACCAATATTTGACCAATATTTGGGGGCGGTATTTTTTCTATAAAAATATGTTAGGGGGCGCTTTGACTAAAATCAGGGGACGTTTTGACTAAAATTAGGGAACGCTTTGACCGGGACGTTTTTCTTAGGGGGCGCTTTGACTGCCTCCCTGCTAAATGATATAATAATGATCATTACTTTTTATATTTAAAGTGAATGTTGACTAGGTTGGCATATTTTATGTTTCAAATATTGTATCAGCTGATTGATAAAACACAGATTTGGCAGAAAAAAATCCACCGGCTGCATGTTGAGTCGGTTGGATTACATTTACAGCAATAGGCCTACAGGAAACAAACATTATTTTTGTTAAGTATATGATTTTTTAGTTGAGATCAAAAAATGAAAGTGAAACCTGATTGAAAAATCATTTGAACTTTGGTCGAAATATTTTTACACGACCAGTCGTAGTTAGAATAATCTAACTGTGTCATGGTACAAGCCCTCACCACAGTTAGGATACGTCCCATATACTTGCAATGTAGCAAATCGGAGCGGATCCGCTCCGAAACGATTTTGAAGAATATAAAACGATTTGCAATGGAAATAACTATCAAATTAATCAAAACAAACCTTTTTGAGCTTGTTTATGTCTTTTACCCCAAAAAATAATCCATATAAAGACGAAAATCCAATTAATTTTCTCAACGTTTTTCTCTCGCTTCAAATTTACCTGCCATGTTTACAATTCGGAACTCTCCAAGAGTGTTGGTAGCAAATGTACAGTAAATGTACTAGTACGAGTTATCGCCCGTGTTTCTTTTGCTACATTACGAATACACGTAACGAATTCTATCGTTAAACCGGGTCTGTAGGACATTTATCATTTTAACGATAGAACATTCTATCTATGTTGAGCCCTGCAGTACATAAGAAACTGATGTTATTCATACCTAGGGAATCCCAAGGAATTCTACACAATTTATCTGCCTCTTCTTTTTCAAGTAAGTGGTATTTAATAAGCGTAGTTGGTTCAGTAAATAAACAATGACTTCGATAATTAAATAATGCAAATGTCACAAATCCAATATAAATGACAAACACTGCTAAAGGTACGCTTCTCTTCCCCACTGCCAAAAATGACACGGCATAGCGCCTTGAAATTGTAATCTGAAATTTAAAAAAAAACTTAAATACGGTTAGAAAAATTGCTTGAATAAAGGAATTTGTAATAACAAGGGTAGTTTCTTTGAAACTCCTTTCAACCTAAATCTTACCATCACTAACGTCAGGATTTTATTTACTACTCTTCATCGGAAATTTTATTGGGAATGTAAATTTAGAATTGAATATGAAAAGCATATAGATTTCCGGACAAGGAAAAAAAAAACATGCGCGGATCTAGAAAAGGGATGGTGTTTCGCCCCTGGATTTTTCCAAGTTTAATTTATAGATTAAAGTAACTCAAAATGATTTTGGGCCTCTTTTTTCATAGATAACAATAAATGCTACGGGAAACGGCTGAAGAACATGAAGAATGATCAATCTATGAGGCAATTATTTAAAAAGCGGCAAAATCTCCCAACACTCCCCACCCGACCTATGACTGAAATCACAGGGGCTATCTACCGGAGTGTAATAATTATTTATTTAAAAAAAAAAATCCTAAACAGTAATAAAAAAACATTATTACCATATATGGTTTTTAAAAATAAATAATTATTACACGCCGGGAGCAAGCCCCTGTGATCATGGTGTTGAAATATGATTTTCGGGATTGGCGAAATTATGTATTATCTTTTTTTCCTCCTGAAAAAAAATCTTGAATCCATGCATATTTTAATGTCCTTTAGATACATGGGCGTCGAAAGCAAATCGAAAGTGGGGGGGGAGGGGGGGGGGGGCTAAACCAGCAAAAAGGTAAATCCCAATTTTCAATGCCAATATACCGGTAATGTCTATTTTTGCGAAAAAAGTGTATGAGATGTTCGGATTGAAGCTGTTTTAATACCTTGTGAACAGTGATGAAAAAATTGTTGTGTTTAAGTTTAAAAAAAAATTACGCACCGATTTATAAGGAGGAACACACATTTAGAGACGGTAGCAAATCCTAGAAGTATAAACATGTCAAACAACTGCTAAACGTACATGTACTAAACGAATGATTAACAAATTGTAACATGTAACAGATTTAGTCGAGAGGAGGGGTTTCCGGGTCCCCCTTCCTGGGGGATTAGTTTATACAATAATCGATAACCAAGTTTTGACCCCGTAAAAAAAGGAAGCCCTCGAATTTTCTTAATTCGCGGTTTCATTTGTTGTGTCCATTAGTTCCATAACCCCCACCCCCCAAAAAAAGGAGGGGGGGAAATAAATGAATTGTTTTGAATTCGTTATCAAACTTTATATGTCGTGTATGTTAAGTACTAGAAATTGATTTTTCACATTTTTCTTACGAGAAACTTGATATTGATTTGATATGATCAGGCATTTATACATGTAGCCATGCATGACAGCCGAATGACCCTATTTTTTTCTTTTTTATTTTCCGCCGACCTGTACAAATACAATCACAGGTACGTGGACTGTTGTTTTTTTTTTGTTTTTTTTTAAAGTATATATACTAGTCCAAGCTTCGGAAGGTGTTATTTAATTTTAAAAAAATAAAACCTGGAGGGTTTGAACACACAAAAAGAAATGGCAAATGGCAAGCGACTCTTCAATGAACATTACATTTTAATACTCAAAAAAGAAAGATCAATGTGAGGATTTCATAGCTACAACTAAACTTTGAGTATGTATCAAAATACCACCTGTATTCCAAGCCCAAATGATTTTACGTAATATAAAATTATATATATCAGTAGCATCGGCTTTGAAAACAATCAGGGGAAAAATCAACTATTTTAACTTATAACTTACATGAAAAATATTGACAAGCAAAAATAAAGTGTATGTGTGTGTTTGTTTGTTTGTTTGTTTTTTTTTTTTGGGGGGGGGGGTGTATCAAATTGTCCAAAACTCGAAAATCCTATTATGTTTGGGTGGGTGGGGAAGGGATGTTGGTGTTCCACTTCCTTCGGTATTAACTTTTATACACATTGTATTCATAGGCATACACTACATCACCAAAATTTAACTATACAGCAACAAAAGGGATGAGCATTTTCAATAGTAGAGAATATGTTTAGAAAAAGTGTCCCCTCCCCGTGTATATTTCATGCAGAATTTTTACTGCAGATTGATAGAATAACTGTTGTACATACCTTAGTCCAAACAAAAACTACATGGTCTCTTTTACTCAATTGCAAGTAACACAGGGAAGTATCACCTAATACATACATATACATCCATGTAAAACAATATTTGATGTAGAGTAAAGGAGATTAATTTTCTATACAACAAAATATCAGTGATCAATACTCCATCTAAAATATCATTTATTACTGCTATTAATAATGCCTTTAAGATTACTTGTATATGGTAAAGGGCATGGCAGAGCCATGCATCCTCCCCCCTCCCACAGAGCATACATATCTATCCCCTCCCCTCCCACAGAGTGTGCATATCTATCCCCTCCCCTCCCACAGAACATGCACATCTATCTTCCCCCTCCCCTCCCCCAAAGCATGCACATCTATCTCCTCCCCTCCCCCAAAGCATGCACATCTACCTCTTCCCCTCCCCTCCCACAAAGCATGCATATCTATCTCCTCCCCTCCCATGGAGCATGTACATCTATCCTCTTCCTTCCCACAAAGCATACATATCCATCCCCTCCCCTCCCACAAAGCAAGCACATCTATCCCATTCCCTCCCACAAAGCATGTACATCTATCCCCTCCCCTCCCACAAAGCATGCATATCCATCCCCTCCCTTCCCACAAAACATGCACATCCATCCCCTCCCCACCCACAAAGCATGCACACCTATCCCCTCCCCTCCCACAAAGCATGCACATCTATCCCCTCCCCTCCCCTCCCACAAAGCATGAACATCTACCCCCTCTCCTCCCAAAGGGCATGCACAACTATCCCCTCCCACAGAGCATGCATATCTACCCCCTCCCCTCCCACAAAGGATGCACATCTATCCCCTCTCCTCCCCTCCCACACAGCATGCATATCTTTCCCCTCCCCTCCCATAAAGCATGCACATGCAAAAGGTCAACCAAACACACACACTATTACACACAAGGGGTTATTATAGAGGGAATAATAAAGATAACCAAAATTCCAATGTAAGTGATTTATATCTCTTTAATAATGTAAATAACAGAATATATTCCTACAATCATTCATCAATAACAATAAATATATCACAATTTTGTATACAGTGTCTGTATCACAGACATCATAAGTAATAAGAAATTCATGCTCATAACAGAATCAAGCATGATCCATAAGCATCAATTAAGGGACAGAACTCCAGATATCCTTACAGTCCTTTAATTACAGGGTTTTTTTTAAAATCTAATTAACAACTACTCATAAAATACAAAATTATTTCCTCTAAATACAAACCGTGAATCCATATGCCAATAATCATCAATTATTCATGTACAATTAAATTTGATCTTTAAAAATAAAATGACATTTTTTTTTTCTTAATATTTTTAAAAAAAATAATCAAAACACTCATTTCTACAGTTTAAAATGATATCTGTATTGTACGTCTTTTTAAAGCAGTGCAAAATATCTATGAGCATATTCCACTAAAACTTACATTGTGGTACATACATACCAACATCTGAAAACACACTTTTCAAAACGAAATACAAAATGCTACATTACGAAAAACTAAAATACTTTGGTTTAGTAGCACAAAAGTGTATTAAAGTACATGCACAATAACTTCATCAAAAATTAATGCATTGATGATATCAGACAGTCATTAAATACCATTCTGCTTATAACTTATAAATAACGGACGGAATTCAGAAATCCATATCAAAATTAATCTTTGTCTGGAAAAAAATGTTCCAGAACTCTACATCCATAAAATTCCATACTTTATGGGAAAATATCTCTAAAGACAATAAATCATTACAAGTTCAAATTTATCAGAAAATACAAAAATATGACAAAACATTATACTTTCTTTTGTTAAGTTGCCACAAAAATAAATCAGCAGTTTCTTTTATTTTCATTAATTTAATATACTGTCAGAGAAAATTCAGACATTGTGTCTATATTTACTATCATCAGTTATTATTCTCTGTATGAAAACAAACCATGACAGATATAAAAATTATGTCATTTTTATACTATAATATGAAATAAAATGGGTAAAAACTTCATTTCAGACTAGCATTTTATCACTAAAAGTGATGTACATGTAAATGATATAAGAATTGCAATTTATGATAAAAAATCAAAACACTCTTTTCTTCTCCTTTAGGTTATAATTATGCCTAAACAATTTTATTTTCTGTACAATAATTAGCACAGACTGAAAATGCATATGGTACTGTATCATTTATAAAATCAGAAACAAAAAAATCCCCAAAGTTTTCATATTCCCTTAACAAAAATATATGCCTATTCATCTTCAATCTGTTGAAGTTTCTTCTTGAGGCCAGACATGTCTGTTGCATCAGCCCCGCGGGACGGAGTGAAATTGTAAGAGTAACGGCTAGATTTTCTGGATGGGTTATCACTAATTCGTACATCTCTCAAGTTTCCTTAAAAAAAATAATAATCATGCAATAAATCTATGACATTAAAAAATGTGATATGATAATTTCATTCATATATATGTATCATATTCATATGTGATTTTTAATGCTTTTGGGAGACTGGCAGCCGCTAGTATTTCATAAACCCAAAAGCATACAAAGATAAAATTTCAGACATAACTGATACATAGAAATTATAGATTTGTTCTAAATAGTAAAATTTTAATGAAGGTGCAATTTTCCATCTCTAACCAAAAATCAAAAGCTGTTAAAATCAATTAAATACCCGATCTTTTTTTGTACTAGGATGTACTACTGTCTAGATGACAGACCACAGCAGATCACATTTATGTACAGAACAATTAAGTTTTTAATTTGATGATTTGGTTTAGAGTTGCATGTGCCCTACTTTTAAAACATAATTTTAAAAAATCTTGACTCATATTTCCAAATTCATGGAGGAACATTAACTTGGGAAACCTTTATGCAGCATCTTGAGGAAAATTAATTCAAAAATCAAATCAACCTTTGTTGAATTAATAGAATTGAGAAAATATTTATTCTTTTGACTTCCCCTATGTATGAAAAATACATACAAATATATTTTTTCTATCTCATTTTCCATTTTATTATCTAAGTATACTTACTTTCTAAATCTTCCTCTTCCATTGGTTTCCAGTCGAAATCTCTGGGATGCCCGGAATCGTCAAGAAATGGCGTCGGGAGGAATCCTCTCTTGGCCAGGGGATGATAGTTATCAACAGCAAAATTATAAGATAACGCTGTGTAAAGAAATAATATGGCAGAATAAATCAAGAGGAACATGTTTAACACAGAGTGAGAAAACAAATAATGTATGTCCAAAGCTCAACACATTCCCATTCCTTACTCCCTGTCTAAATTACCATCCGGAGTGAATCATATTTTGACTCTTGACACTTTAAAGTGAAACTTTTTGAAAAATCTTTGCCAAAGATTACTAGTGATATTTCCATGGGGAAATCTCACACAATGAACTGCTATAAACTACAGAATGTATAAGGAATACCTTACTATATAACACGTAGTTCAGTAGAACAATTCTTGTTTGCATTTACCACAAAAATCAGAGGAAAAGTTTTTCAAAAGACCTTGAATGGTGCCCTTAACCTTTATCACTCAAGCTTAAAAAGTATGTCAGATGCTGCATCAACTAATAATGGACAAGACCTTTTATGCATTCCAAAGGTTAGATGCATACTAAACTGTGTCAGGCTAAGCATCAATGGATGGACCATGTATCATGGGAGGTCTTATTTTGATACACTTGTCACAAATCATGAATAGCCCTGTTGCCAGTTGCTGGCCTTGAACAGAGTCACTCAAATGTCACTTAAGGTAAGATGCAGTCCTCAGTGCATGCATTAGAGGAAGCAACTAGAGATAAACCGATGTGAGTTTGCTTTGGATACTTGGGATGAGCTGATCTAAATCTAGACATACAGATCTTCTGACACACAGACACAATAACTCCAGTATAACCCCATCTTCTCTGACCCAAACAAAGAGAACAGCACCACTGTGAAGACTTTAAATCTCTGGTTAACTTCCTCTACTTACCAGCAGGGGAAGGGATCCACTTTGCCCAGTAAGGCCTTGTCTGTTTCCTCTGTTGTGGATGCCAAAATGTGGCGTTGACTTTCTCTCCTGAAACGTCAACAAATCTATGAATATCCTTATTCTGACAATAATAAAAATTTTAATATCTTGAACATGCCCCTGTAGTCTGAAATTTATTTATGTATCTGTCTGTTTATCTATAAAAAGTTTAATACTTTCCTTACCTTTTTATGGGAGGTCAACATTACCGCTACATTGCCAAAAATTTCAACTCATTACCGCTACATTTTTTCAGATTTTCTACCGATCATTACCGCTACATTTTTCCAGCCGAAAACAACTCATTACCGCTACATATTGAATCAGCCAAAAACAGCTCACTTCCGCTACATATCGATTTAGCCAGGTATGGTTCGGTCTATGAGTTCTAATCAACAGAATTCACTCACTAAGTAGTGAAGTACAATTTTGATTTGAATTCTAATCAGAATGACAATATAACGTTATACAAATAACTCTGTAGTCGAAAAGTAATTATTTAGCCTCATCTGAACATTATGACCACCATTGAGAAGTTTCTTACAAATCAAGGGAATGCCGGCTTACTTATCAATGGTTATAAATTTTGAAAAAAATAAGACTTTCAAAAACTCAAAATTGTGGAGATACGTTGAAAAGAGTTGCAAAAGCAGCTGCAAAACAGACCTCGACGTATTATTAGTATTAGATTTAATTTTCAGTGTTTTATGAAATAAAATTGATTTTAATAATAATAAAAACAAACCATCCTGCAAAGTCCTACTTTCACCTCCCCGTGGTGAGCAGGGAAACAGGTCTTGTATATGTATAGGTTGTACTGTACATGCATAAGTAGCTGATTAACGAAAGAGGCAATGTAGCGGTAATGTAAACTTTTATATGTAGCGGTAATGTAACGTTTTTTTGTAGCGGTAATGAAAATTTCGAAAATGTAGCGGTAATGATACGCACCCCTTTTTATAAGTGAATTTCTGGTGACAAAGCCCTTTTTGAGTACAAATATTTTTTACCCATGACCTTGACATATTTTAGAAAAAAAATTGACCTGCAAGACCATAACTTTCTGGGGATTTCATATATCAGCTACCGGTATTTATTTTTTTTTTTTGTGACAGGGCTTTCCTTAGCTACAAAATTTTTGACCATATGACCTTGGAGTTTCACTTTTTTTTTAAAAACAATAACCTTGCTGGTCATGAGCTGGTACATAGGTACATAGTGAAACACTTACATTTTTGTAAGAGTTTCACAAACATGTCTGATTTTTTAAATATTTGTTCAAAGAAAATTGCTTCTATGCAGATTGCATCTTTAATCCTTCTGATTGTAGTACACATATCATATCAGGACAATTAACACAGTGTTATTTCAATACCTGAGCAGAATAGTACCATAGAAGTACATTGTATAATTCAGATTTGACAATAAAAGTCAAAGTTTGGTGACAATTTAATTTTGGATATAAAATATGCTGGAGATTTATCAATAAATGACATATAATTCAAGTCTTCTGTGATACTGACCGTAAACTGATTTGACTAGTGCTCTTTGTTTCATGGCTATGACTTCAGGATCCCACATATGAAGCTGGCGTTTATTGGGATGTAGTTGGCGTAGTAGTTTCCGCCTGAAAAAATCAAATGAAAAGGACTTCATGAGAAATAAAGATTTCAGTTAAAGAATGAAATTCATGAACAGCAAAAAGTACCCACATGCTGGTAAAACAAACCTGAAACAAAGATTGTGGTTCAATATCATAATTTTAATGTAAGTGACCTTGAACTTATCAAACCAGGTTTCTAACTTGATTCAGTTTAACACTAATTTTATACTTGCATGAAAAGGTTGTACATCAAATTGTGACATGGATCGGGGTCATAACAAGTGCATTTAGGTACTAGATGCCCCCCATACCCTTCCTGGTTGTGTAATACTAATCAAGCAAATGGAAGGGGGTGGCTAAGGATATGAAATATGCACATGTATGAAAGTATAATAGTAAACAGCAATTGAAATAAATTCCATCTAAAAGTACAATGAATGTCCAAATTCTAATTACAATTCAATATCTTCAACATGGCATGAATAATAAAAAATCCTTTGCCTTTATCCACAAATTTAATTACATAAAAAACGGGCTTTTTGGAAGCCATTTATTTTTAAGGTCACAAATGATTCATGGCATATCAAACTCGGCAAAATGTTTCACACAATAGTATTTCATAAATTAACACAAATTGAATACCTACCTTTAGAAAGTGACAATTGATGAATTCAAATCATATTTTCTCTTTTATGTCTAATATGAATACACAACATTGCAATGTACCCTTCTCTCTTTTCATATAAAAAAAAGAATATCTCACTGAAATTGATTTGTCAATAGCAACGTGCACTGTTCAACGACATTCAGATTTGAATTTTACTGTACAATGTACTGCCAAGTGTGTGCGATTTTCACTTGAAGACAAAGAGTGTATTGCAATGGATTTGAGATTAAAACGGGAACAATAGCAGATTTAGCCCTTTAAACATTCACGGTCTTAACCCAAAAGTTTAGGAAAGTAGGCAGACATTATAATTAATGAAAGATCACATTTAACAGGAAATCCTTACTGTTTGATCAAGCTTTTCCTGCCTATAATTGTTTGTATTGAACATTGAAATAAATATACCGGTAGTTTTAGGAAACACAATGCAGATTAGAAAAAATCTTGATTTTAATTACTTTTGCTTTTAATATTAAATGGTCCAAAGTTGATGCCAAAACTTTTGGCCCACCCTGTAGGTATGGGTTTTTACTTACAATGTTATTAAAAAATCAATTTTGATTTGATAATATGCTGTGGATTTTATTCCAAACGCATTTATATTACGGCAGTAGGAGTTTTATCGATATCAATTAAGGCGCACCCAATAAGCAGTCACTCATAATCCTATTAAGACTCCTGTATATGGTCAATGCCATATTTCATCTAAAAGTCTTTTTCAAGAGCAAAAATTGATTCATTGAAACAACATTGAGTTTGTTGGTGAATGTAAAAGCACACTTACAACATATATAAACAAGAGTAAATGGATTTACATTCATTATTCAGCATCTGACAAAGTTTGCCGCTTAACCAATCCTGCACTGTTGATTCATCTTCAAAAACTGTACAATTATAGCTTTTAGTTCTAATAACAGAACTAATAAAAAGCCTTGCGTCTATCTGTATGATTTTTATGCGCTCGGATTGATAGATCAAATTGTATATTGTTTTTGTCCTGTCTGTCTGTTTATCTGTTTGTTAGTCTGTTTGTCTGCAAACTTTAAACCTTTGTCATAACTTTTGAACCATGAAAGATAGAGACTTAATTTTTGGTATGCATGCATACTCCACTAATAAACTCCTTCAAATGATACCAAGGTCAATGACCTTGAGACCCTGACTGTGACCTATATGCTATTTTTTTGTACCTTAATTTGCTATAACTTTTGAATCATAAGATATAGAGACTTCATATTTGCTATGAAAACTCTGCTAATCAAGTTCTTTCAACTGACACCAAGGTCAATGACCTTGTGACCTTGTCTGTGACCTATTATAGCTTTTTTCAAACTTTTTGTTAAAGATTTGGGATTTCTTAATATATATATATTTATTTATATAAGTTATAAACATGTACAGTTAAACCCCATTATCTACTTTTTGAACTTTTGTATTGGTATAATAAAACAGTTAAAAAATCTATCATTGAGGGAGTCAGCATTTTAGATTCTAGTTCCCCAAGACCAAGACTATTTCCTGAGGCACAGTCGAGGAAAATAGACCTGGCCTAGGGGCCATAAAATTTAGACAAGCTCACTTTTGATCTCAGTCTCACTTTTTCAAAAGGAATATATAGTGGAAAAGTGAGACTGAGATCAAAAGTGAGTTTGTCTAAGTTTTAAGGCCCCCAGGCAGGTCCAAGGGAAGTGGAATCTTGCTAACGCCCTCAATGATATACTTTAACTGTATCATAAGAAAGATACATGCAATGAAATACCAGGTATACAAAAAAATGATGTAATCTATGATAAAGCAATATCAGCTACCTGTCAAATTGTCTCCTTAGGAATTATCTCATAAGCATGTACTGTACACGAAATGATGATTTAATATGTCATTGCCAGCAACTTTGCTCTGCTGGTGTGGTTTCTACTTTGAAAGTGATTTAAAGCTTCAGGAGCATAGAAATTTTCAAATCTAGATTTAAACTCAAACAAATCAGTATGAATGAACTCACCATTTTTCAAGATTCACTTAAATCCAAAATCCAGCCAAGAGAAATCATTCTATCCATCTAACTGACATTAATGTATCTTTTTTTGTCATTCATAGTAAATCATGGATATAATAATCAATAGTTTTTTTTTCCTCCTTTGAATCAATGTATTGGCTCTGCAGAAAACCCTGCCTCACAGTAAATGCAACTTTTATGTGCTTTAAAAAAAGGACATGTATTGATGGGTCTCTTTAAATGACCCGCTGCTTTACATCAGAAGAAAAGAGAGCTATGAATATGATATCACTGATTCTACATTCTTGAGCAATCAAGGGCAGACAAGCTTATAGTGCTCAATCATGTTTATATATTAATGATATCGAACTCTCTGCCTGATTACATTGATTATACCAAATGAACTCTCTTTATTAATTTTTTTAATCTGTCCAATAAATTTGAACCAAATTTGAATTGTTGTGATTCTTTTCATAAAAATAATTAAACATCAAAACAAAAAAAAAAGATACAAACTTGGTCTTCAGAAATCACTTGTTACTGTTTATCACTTTTTATTGGCGAGAACTTTATTTTCACGCAATAACATATGATCAGTCTGTCTTCTTGCGAAAATTTTAATCTCGCATTTTTTTGTATTCTAAAGAATTATAGAAGCTTGTGAAAATTTTATTTCGCCTAGTTATATAAATACCAGATAGCTATTTCGTGAAAATAAGGTGTCACTAAATACAGTGGTATACAGTATAGCTTTCATTGAAATTTGTTATAAGTAGCACATATCTGTGCCAGGTTAACTACTAGATAGAGCAGCAATAGACTTCTGTTTTATATTTTAAACTTTTGTTACCCGTAACTAGCTGAATAGTCAAATAGTTATAAAATAAACAAATTGTTACCTGTAGTATTTGCGCCAGGCTAGCTGAATAGTCAGAGCAGCAATGGATTTCTCGAATTCCTCAGCCCCCGCTCGTAACCTCATGGTTCTGATAGATTGTTTGGCCACCTTCAGAATTCCAACTTGTCGCATTTTGTAGCTATAAAGAATAAGAAATCACTTGGTCACTTCATTGAAATTTATGATAACAAAAATTATAGGTCACTATATAACAACTTGATTGAATTTTGATTCATGTTTTAAGCCAGATGCTATGGCATTCACAATTTTTTTAGAGGCACCATTGATCATCATAACAAACACTTAGCAGTTGCTTAGTTTGTTTAATACCCATACAGGGTAAGGGAACACAAAATACATTTCAACTAATCAGTAATATTCAGCAATAATCAGTAGAGCCCCTACCATACATGAACCCCTGACCCTTCATATTTGATCCAAACACATTTCAATCCATTCATTCATTTCAGTATATAACAACCCCCCTCTATGGTACCCCTGACCCTGGGGCCTTGAAATTCACAATTGTGATGCCCTTCCATCATAACTATATTGGTAGTGTTATCTGCTTAATACCCTGGAGCAGAGAAAAAATTTTCAAAGATTTAATGTATTTTCATATATAATCAATAGAAACACCAGTAAACCCTGGGGCTATAAAATTCACAATTATGGAAGAATTTGCCTCATCTATATACTGTTAGTTTATTTATTTCCTAGGAGCAGAGAAGAAGATTTTCAAAGGATTCATGTATTTTCACTACATAATCAATACAGTCCCACCCTAACACCAGAACCCCTGATCCTGGGGCCATAAAATTCATTATTTTGGTCAGGTTTTTATTTTAACTATGCACTTAGTTAGTTTATTTATTTCCTAGAAATGGCAAAGAATTCATGTATTTTCACTATATAAAAGGCAATGAGAGCCCCTGTCCCTGGGGCCATAAAATTCACAATTTTGGAAGAGGCACTCTTGCTCATCATAACTATGCACTTATTAGTTTATTTAATACCCAGGAGCATAAAAGATGATTTTCAAAGAATTCATGTATTTTCACTATATAATCAATCTAACACCAGCCAATTTCACAATTATGGTACAGGCACTTTTCCATCATAACTATGTACTTGTTAGTTTATTTAATACCCAGGATAAGAAAAGATTTTCATAGAATTCATGTATTTTCACTATATAATCAAAAGCCCCGCCCTAACACATACCCTGGGGCCATAAAATTTTTTGGTAAAAAGCCTCATCATAAATATGTACTTAGTTAGTTTATTTAATACCCAGGAGCAGAGAAGAAGATTTTCAAAGAATTCATGTATTTTCACTATATAATCAATAGAGCCCCGCCCTAACACCAGAGCCCCTGACCCTGGGGCCATAAAATTCACAATTTTGGTAGAGGCACTCTTGCTCATCATAACCATGTACTTAGTTAGTTTATTTAATACCCAGGAGCAGAGAAGAAGATTTTCAAAGAAATAATGCATTTTCACTACCTAATTTAGCCCCGCCCTAGCACTAAACCCCTGACCCCAGGGCCATGAATTTCACAATTTTGGTAGAGGAATCATTGCTGATTACAATCATGCAAACAGTTTGACTGCTTGATGTCCAGGAGTAAAGAAGAAGATTTTTAAAGATTGCACTAATTTTAGTAGTTTTGGCCCCACCCCACAGGCCCCAGTGGGGCAGGGATCATGAAATTCACAATTTTTGTTCCCCTTCACCCATAGATGCTTTATGCCAAATTTGGTTAAAATTGGTTCAGTGGTTGCAGAGAAGAAGCTGAAAATGTTCAAATGTTAACGCACAACGCACGACGCACGACGACGGACGAAAACAGATAGCAATAGGTCACCTGAGTTTACTCAGGTGACCTAAAAATACCTTTATAGATAATATGTTCAGTAAAACTGACCTTAAAATCTTTTTATTCTAGGCTTGAAAAATTTTCCAAGTGAATTCAGGGAATTTCGATATATCCTCACAATTCCGACTTCAAGACATCAAAACAAACAGACCATTCACATGATCCATAACACATTTAATCATTTTATCTATAGAACATATCAGAATTAATACTTTGATGCTTCCATAAGAATAATTGATAGTGTTACCTTGTAAAGCCTTATCTCAAAAAAAGAAGCTAGAATTCAAACATAAAATCAATGAAAGTAAATCTTACAGGATTGAGAATTTGCCTTCTAAATGTTGATGAACTAACAGACGTTTAAGGTGTTTGCTGGGCTTTATCTACCTGGAGTAATATTCTGGTCAGGTTTTTATTTTGATAACACTGGTCTAATTCCTCAATGGGCATTTTACACTGAATAAGTCAATGAGAGCTATTTGGTTTTGATGGCAATTAGTGAGTGCATGATCAAGACACTTGTAATTGATATTTTATTAATTTACATAAAGTGGTTAAAATTTTATGCTTATTTCACTTTCTCTGCCAATTTCATGCATATTTTCCCCATTTTGTATTTATAACTGATAAAAATGCCTGTTTTTATAAATGATTTTATTCAATTGAAAAAAAAACCACATATCATGTTTTCTTAAAATGCCGATCAAGATTAACAGATAAACTCTCAAACTTCAAGATAACTTCTGGTCAAGCCACTTTGCTACAATGAAGCGCATTGAAGTGGTAAAATTTTCCGTTCGAATGGAACGTTTTGAGCTATATTTAGAGTGTTTATAGTCATCTTTTGACACGCCCATTTCTTTAGAAATTGATAAAACGGTCAAGTTGTTTCTTCAAATACCTGTAGAACAGGTTTTCCATAAATATAATAGCCAATCAAATTGAGGATCTAAATAAACACCGAGTAAACACGTGTTCGACCGAAACATTTGTTGTGGTAACTTCAATAGACATGATAAGTTCAAAAATATGTACATATTCGTTGCAATTTGTGTTTAACAGAAGCGAGTCTCTAACTCCCTCTTCTATTTTTTTTTAAAGCTCCATTTCAGTGTAACTCATGATGCTTGTCGCGAAGAATGGGATGTCCTAAAACTACGACGAATATTACTTTCTCGTTTCTAAAAATATGGGCGTGTCATTATATATATATATATATCCAAACGGAGAATTTTACCACTTCAATGCGCTTCATTGTAACATATAGGTTATCTTTTAAAGTGTTTACAATCATAATTTTTAACTATAATTTGGTACACAATACAGTTGAACTTTGTTATCTTGAACACTGATAACTCAATAAAGTGCCCCGCCACAGCATGATACGCCCGTCAAATATTGTTCAATAATCATACATTGGTTAGGATGCAAGAAAATCAGGTAGCCTTGATTAACAGATTGACACAGATTTCAATTATCTAATTTCCATTTCTTATTATACATCTGTAAGAGACTTACAGTGTAGGGATTGATTATAACAAATAATACTAGTGAGACATGACTGCAATTTGTCGCAAATATATAAAAATTGAAATATAATTTTTTTTTTTTTTTTCAATGAACACATGTATAATTAGTTTTAATCCACAGGCACCTGACGTTACTTATTTTTCTTTTAATAAAAAAAATATACACATACCGAATAATAAACAAGGTACCCATCGAAACCCGCCATCTTGGATTTTCGAAGTAGGTCATCACTTGTATTTTCGTCTGAAACTCCGTCAAATAAATTCCCTGCAACCATATTCTTTCTGTAGCCAGTCTTTCGAGGTCTAAACTTACGGACACTGCAGCCAGAAAGGCACATTACACTTGCAAATATTGAAAATCCCTCATCAAACTCGACCTACTGCTTCAACATTCCGATCAAAAACATACGACTTGAAATTCTTAGGGAAAGCCCTTTTTTGATTGGTCAATATATTTGTGCCATTTATTTTTAAAAATAACCGGCGAAAGTTAGTATATATGAACAATATTTCAGACAATAATACAACGTAATATACATGTATTCTTTTTATTTCTCTCAAAATAATTTCGATATAGCTTGATTAATAAAGCGATTATGTTTTGTAAATGTCGAAGATCGGCCTGATCATGCTAGCTGATCAATGAACATTTTTGAGACAAATTGAGTTGGTTGTAAGGCCCTACTTACATGCACTAAATATAATCAATAACACTGTCATTATTGATGCTCTGATTGAGCGCTATCCGTGCAGAAGATTGACTTTATAAGTATGTACGCACGTGTGTGAGGGGGGGGGGGGGTCCACACTAAAATTATCCCAGGGAATGTTGAGATCTGCAATTTTATGTATTGCAATAAAGTAGTGACATGGTGACATTTTAATTTTTTTCTTGGTGACAGATTATACATATACATGTCGCGTAGGCTTATATTTGATTTCATTACATATCCTTTTTTCAGTGTGATCCCTCTCCTTTTTCAATAAAGCATATGCCAGGTATATATGTATACATATATATAACTGGATGGTTTGCAGTCTATTGTTTTTTTGAAAACGATTCAATTAACTCTAGATGATTTGTTATTGATTTTTTTGTAAGCACCCCCCCCTCTCTTTAATTCAAAATTGTTTCAAACGCAACGACCTGTATAGATTAATATAGTATATTTTACAGGTATATTTATAAGAAGTGTTTTATTTTTCCCATTTTGCATTTTTTTCATTTCTATAATCGAAATATTCATTAAAATTTCAAAGTAATTATGACACCCCGCTTTAGATCCACCACAAAACTTACAAATACGGAATTCCCATTAGCATATTGATGTAAACTTCCGGCCCCCTTTTGGCGATTTCTCGGAATGTTGAAGCAGTAGGTTGAGTTTGACGAGGGATTTTCAATATTTGCAAGTGTAATGTGCCTTTCTGGTTGCAGTGTCCGTAAGTTTAGACCTCGAAAGACTGGCTACAGAAAGAATATGGTTGCAGGGAATTTATTTGTCGGAGTTTCAGACGAAAATACAAGTGATGACCTACTTCGAAAATCCAAGATGGCGGGTTTCGATGGGTACCTTGTTTATTATTCGGTATGTGTATATTTTTTTTATTAAAAGAAAAATAAGTAACGTCAGGTGCCTGTGTTTTAATCATATTATACAATACAATGTACTAATTTAGTTTTAATCATACACTAGAACATCAGTTGAAAGATCTTTATCTGGACTAGCCATCAAGAACTCTTAATTAACACAAGCATCTTTTTGCCCAACTCCCAAGAGATAAATTAAGATAACAGCTGCTTACTTTAATTAAAGGTCACAGTGACCTTGAAATAGGCCGTGACACACCTTCTACTTTAGATGTATATTTTTGCCAAGTTTGAAAGCTCTGGGTCTAATAGTTTTCTAGTTATGAGCCAGACAGGATTTTTCCATATTTTGCTATAGCATCTTTGTTGCAAATATATAAAAATTGAAATATAATTTTTTTTTTCAATGAACACATATATAATTAGTTTTAATCATATTATACAATACTAATTTAGCTTTAATCATACTCTAAAACTTCAATTTGTTTTAATTACATTACATCAATTGAAAGATCTTTATCTGGACTAGCCATCAAGAACTCTTAATTAGCACAAGCAACTATGAGGCCATTTCTTTTTGCCCAACTCCCAAGAGATAAATTAAGATAACAGCTGCATCAGATCTAGAGATGGTCTTAGCTCTTGACAATAAACTCATTACTTTCTCTCTAATTTGACATGCAAATTTCTGCTATCAAAATTCTTCTTGACCAGTGCTTGATAATTAAGCCCATGGGACAAACTGAATTCCTCTCAAAGCATAAACATTTGTTACAGATTGCTGTAAAGTATATAATGAAAAAATAAGTTTTTACTTAATTTAACGTTTTTTAATAAGCATACAACTATATTTTTACACTGTTTAGGATTATGAAATTTAGAATTTAAAAGACTTAGTTTTTTAAAAAAATTCACTTTAATTAAAAGTCACAGTGACCTTGAAATAGGCTGCGACACACCTTCTACTTTAGATGTATATGTTTGCCAAGTTTGAAAGCTCTAGGTCTAATAGTTTTCTAGTTATGAGCCGGACAGAATTTTTCCATATTTGGCTATAGCATCTTTATTAAAGGTCAGAGCGACCTACTTTTTGTGCGTGACACACCGTCTACCCAAGAAGTATAAGTTGACAAAGTTTCATAATCCTAGGCCTAATAGTATTCAAGTTATGAGCCGGACAGGAATGGACAGACGGACGGACGGACATGAAGCCTATAACATAATACGTCCCGTCTTAAGACGGGCGTATAAAAACCATGGATATATCAACATGATTCAGAGTCCCAAGTTCCCAACTGCATATTCTTAAAGAATTTTACCCACTCTCTTAAGTCCTTGGGTTTTTTTCTCCACCCCATTAAGTTTGGGTTAACAAGGTTTGACTGTTCATGTATTTGTAATTATGTTTAAATTGGTAATCTTATCTAAGGCCTAAAGTCATTTTTGAGCTTTCCAGTTGAAAAAATTGTAAATTGTTCATATATCACTGGTTGCATGTCTTTACTAGTTTTGGACAAAACAGGGCAAGAAATATCATTGGTCAATGAGATACAAGACATAATAAGATGATAGGATTTTCATTCAAGTCTATACTGATATACATGTAATCTGATCAGTCAAAAAAGAACAGTAACAGCTGGCTTTTTTTTTTTAAGGGAATAAAATTGACAAGTATATTACCCAAAGCAGCCATTTAAATTGATGTATCTTTATAGCTATTGATGACTAAAGCTGATGGACCACAATGACTCATTTAAACAAGTCATGAGGAAAAGCAAGCACTTTAATATCTGAGGGTCCATCCATATAAGACCACTGCAATATGTTTCATTTTTAGATTATTAAGCATTTAGGTTAACTTTATGGGCCCATGGTTATTTCATTTTTGCACTTACTGTAAACCAACTTTTATTCGTGACAACTTTATTTCGCGATTAACCAAGGATAAACTAGTTCGCGACAATTTATTTTCGCGATCAAGCCTTTTTGCATATGTTTTTAATTGACAAATATACTATATTTAATAAGGACAGGTTCGCGGCGAGAAATATTCGTGATGATGAGGCTCTCGTGAACTTCGCGAAAATTTCTTGCACACAAATAAAAGTTGGTTTACAGTATTTTGTAATCCATGCTGTTTATTTGCTGTTTAAAATTTTTGTCTCCTCTTTGTATATATATATAAGAATGATTTAGAATTTTTAATCAGGATGTTCTGGAATCTAAATGGGCTATAATCAAGGTGAAGTTCTTTTACTAAGTTTGGAATGAGCAGAAGAAGGCATTAGAGTTTTGGAGATTCCTCCCCCCCCCCCATTACACATGTAAGGAAATATGGAAGGTGCTCATAAGATGACATCAGCCCAAGACCCTGCTTTTCATACACATACTATTCGTTTTAAACTACATGTATTCATAAAAAAAACCTTTCAATATACAGACATTATTTTACACTCTCCAAAGAAAACAATACAGCAAGATAAACTACTGTCCCTGGATTTCTAATCATTTGAAAAATCATCAAAAACAAAACTTCTACCCATATTTTGGCCTTTTTTGAAAACAAAGATTAGAATATATGAACAATTTTAAATGAAAAATATATTCTTTATCATTCTTTTTATCAGTTCGAGCTCATTTACAGTTACATAATATGTTGCCCAGACAGTAAATTAAAAACAAGTTTCTTACCATATAATTCCATGGCCATGATCATAGATTCCAAATATTACACATAATTTCAAAACTGTATACTAAACAGAACACTTATCATGAAGATCTCTCATTTCAAACTTTCAATGGGGGCTTTACTTCGGTATTATGCAGTATGTGTGTACAAGCCTTCAATACCCTGTAATTTTAGCCATATGAGATAAAGGGGCCCTTTTTCCTTCAAAAACGTATTTGGCAACTCCTCAATAAGCCTTGATAAATGGCATCCATTGAGATGCATTAAATGACTGGAAAACTAAGAAGTCTTTAAATTTTGAACAAGTACTGATTATATACCTTAAATTTTTGTCAGGTAAAATGTGTGTAAGTGGCCAGGTATACCAGGTATGGTAGAGAACAGGTAACGGCTAGGTAAACTCAGTCTGATATTTAGAGGGAGTAAACAGATGGGGCCTTGTTCTTAACAATCCATCCAAAAACAATACATGTAGGGTCTCATTTTATTGCATGACAATAATTTTAGAAAAGAAGTTTATTTAAACCTTAATAATGTTTATAACATATGATAAATGAAAAGTTGCTATGCTAGGATTTTCCTCTGAGTTTATGGATATAGAAAACACCTGGTATTGGATTTTAATACCTAAAATATACCTTTAACTATTTTAAAATTCAATTTTTAAAAAAATATTACTATTGTCTTAGTTTGATTTCAGGTTTTTGGTAATGGGGGTGCAGGAGGAGAAAATCTGGGAGAGGTACCCCCTCACTTCATTACAGTCAAACTTCCTTATCTTGAACCCGATAAGGCTAAGAAACACTTTGAGATATCCAAGGATTTGAGATATCTAGGATAAACCATCCTTAAGTATAAGTGGTTGGGACTTCCACATCACTGAAATATCCATGCTCAGTTCAACTCAACTTTCAAAGGAGTGTTTCACAAAAACCTGACTTTGTATCATCTTGTAATGTTTTTTTATTAATTTATACTTAGACCATCTTTAAAATAATGTTTATATGCCCTCTCCTGACTCAGGGTAAAATATTGGGTCAATAGGTTACAAGGTGAAAATTTCTTTTACCTATCTAAAAAATTTCGACATACATGTTGACAGAATGAAAAAAGGCAAGAATTAAAGGAAAATAAAAATATAGTTTTCTAGAGATTAAAAAAAAGTTAAGAGTAAGACCATTTTTACGCAGTTGATCCGGAGAGGGCAAATTAAAACAATTTTTTAAGATGGCCTTATTTTTCATGACTTGTCAAGTACAAAAAGTTGACTTTATATGTATGCCAAGTACTTACTTTTTCCATGCCTTCTGGATTTTAGATGCTGCCTTTTGTTTTAGCTTGTATTGTCGTTGTCGAGATTTTTCGGTACTTTTGATCTGCTTCTGGTTTTCCTTTTGTCGCAGGACTACTTCCTGTTCCGAGAGTTCTCTTTCCTTCCGCCTGTAAGATTTAGATTGACCAGGTTGAGAATGCTGAGAAGATTTGAAGAAATTTTGAAACGTGGCCGAGAGTGCTCTGAAGAACTGTGGCATTTCTGGTTATTTCCCTTCAATAATTATATAAAGCACTCCAAGAACTAAAACTAAAACTTCCCAATCACTCAAAACAGGGAAACTTCTTTTTATAATTTTTCACTCAATATCTTTAAAAAATCCAAGCTAATTTTTCAGAGTCTCCATTTTTGGAAATGTTTGAGAAGTGTCTTGGAGAATATTAAACCATGTCCATGTAGAACAGTTTTTGTATTATAAAAGAAGCTAGACCAATTTCAATGGGATATATTTATTCCAATATCCAGTCTTGTAAAGAACTCCTTATTCTTTCTCCAAATATTGATGGAAGTGATTGAAAAAAGGAAAGATGTTTAAATCCCCATCAAACACACTTTTTGTTTTTAAATAAATAATAATGAAACTGGGTGTTCAAACACCTGCACCATAAAAATTTCCGCTACAACTAAAACAAAACATCCAGAAAAGGTGTACAATGTACGTAATTCAAAGATAAACTTTTGCAATTAATGACCTTATGCTTTCTGTCAAACCCTGTTTCTATAGACATATACATTTAACATCCAATTATTAGCCCTCTACAATTTATCTGGTTATTTTGAAGAAAACTCCTAATCCTTTCTGTTATAGTATTTAAATAGCCACACAGCTTAAAAATCTGTAGTTTCTTTAGAAATGTTTGTCAAAAGATTGGATGTAAACTATTGAACTACCAATTTGTAAACTGACAAATTCTGTATTCAAGCGGGGCAAATAATCACAATGCTAATCTCTCACATTCAATTTACCCTTGATTTTAAAGTAATTGAAAGGAAATGGTGTATTTAAAAGATATATATTCAATAAAATTTTAATCAAATGCTGTACTTAAAGTACAAATTTATATTGTAAACAAGAAAGTGTGACATTATGAATTTGTTTGATTATACACTTCCCAAATTATGCACGGCAACAGAAATTTTAATGATTTCAACTTGAGATCAGAGATTAATTCAATAAAATTGAGATCGGAGACTAAATCAATAAAATTGAGATCTGAGATTAATTCAGTAAAATTGAGACCTATACAGATTTTTCCCACTAAAATAAAAATGATCAAAATTTAATAAAACAGATGCATTTTCAAAGAACTAAATGATGTACATTATCTGGGTTTTCATCAATCATTTTAAGCTATAAAAGTCTTCCATTACCCTACTAAATGAGAAGTATAATTATGTAAGACAATATTTGTTTTGTATGATACAAAGACTGTTAATTCATGCATATATCTGTTGATACCCAGACTGTTAAGTTTATAAAATTAATATCCTCAACAAAATGCACAACATGTTAGAGCTATTAATTAATAAATTAATTAATTATTAATAAATAATTATATTGTATACAAAAAAATATCTTAAAATAGTTTAAATTTTCAAGCATATATGTAAATAGCTTTATATATATGAAACAGCAACCATGTAAGTTTCCAATCAGTATAATTAAATATGACAAAGATACCACCCGTCAATTATAAAATGGTTTTTCAGCAAATTATGTAAAAAGTAGACTTTATATTAATACAGCCTACATTTTCAAAATCAGAAAACCTAGTGACAGTGAACATCATGGAAAATTAAAAGAAAATCAAAATTTGACATACTTTTTTTTACAGGAATTAATGTTTTATTAAGAATTATCAGGTGGTCCTTCTAGCAGAGTTCACTATAATCAGGTTTCACTGTATGACATAAAGTCGGTTAATCATTTTTAATTAAGAACAATTATACATAGAAACCAATAAAAACATAATTTTTTATTATCAGATTATGATGGTTGCAAACTGCATTATTTTCACACCATATTACAAAGTTTACCTCTCCAATTCATCATAAATTTGAATTATACTGGTACTGATGAGAAAATCTCTGAAATATATACAATTAGATACTCATTAAATGAAATGAGAAGAACAATATATGTTTCCCTCTTGTTTCATAGGTCTCAGAAAATTTCAAATAACATCTTTGAAATTGATAACAGAGGCAAGTCCATGTGATTGCAATCTCTGCCATAAATTTTGACAAGTGTCCATTGAAATTTTGCTTAGATCCTTCCCGGTGGAAAAAAAGTCACAGATGACTTGGATGGGTATCTGAACATCTAAGAAAATATTTGAAATAGGGGCCAAAACTGTTGGAAGAATAACATGTTGAAATACTGGTTACAGACAGATGGAAGACAGACAACTTATGATGGCATATTAGCTCTTCAATTAGTAGAACTTATTAAAAGGACAATTTCGGTAAAGGGCTAAGGATAAAGAAGTATTTTAGCAATTGTGAGGAAAAAAAAACAAGGATATATTATCAACCAAATGGTATATAAAAAGGAATTTAAAACATGCTAAAAAGTATTAAACTGAGCAAAAATATCAATTCAATTCTTAAATGTTTAACCAAACCAAACCTCCAACATCCCAACCCCGTCAGTGTGTGTAACTATTTTATGCCTTCCCTACAACATCTAAAGTATTAACTGGGCAATAGAAGAACCATCCTTCTGTTCCATTATGCTGAAACATGCTCTCAAGATCTGAAAACCCCAGTAAATCTCAAAATTCACCATCTGCAAAACTTTGTGTTGCCAAAAAAACACACACAAAATAGCTAAAACAGAAACAAAACACCAAGGCACTTAAAAAAAAACTACCTTCAAAAAGTTCCTTTTAATTATTCAGAGACTTGAAATATGGACTCCAAAATATTTACTGCCATATTCTGAAATATAATTCTACTATGTTCATGTACAGATTAAAAAAAACATATACTTTTAATCAGACAATTTACCTTGATGACCGTCTCCATGCAAACGCTTGGTTAATTGGCGGTAGTGAATTTGGCCTTTGGCTTTTCAAAGGTTCGTTCATAAATTTTCTTATGATGTTGAGTTTTGTTGTGAATTTTTGCCATTTCACACTTTTGGTTGTTCCAGTTAAGTCTGGTAATTGTTCCACAGTTCCTCCCATAATTAGATAACTTTATAAAAGCCACTAAAAACACTTGACTCTTGGAGTATTAAATTCCCACATCACATTTATAAAACAATGAAAATAAAATTGACCGAGATCAAATTAATCCATTATGAGCAAAGGTAATTATGGAATTTTTCTTTTTCATTTTCATTCTGGGATTTAAAAAAAAAATCTCCATCATAGAATTCTAAGGCTGTAAAAAAATTATTGCACAAATTTCATCCACTAATTTAGCACACACCAACTAACTGTTGAGAGCTCACAATTTAATATTGGAAATCAATCTGGTCATTCCACGAAAATTGAATTCTTCCCCATAAACAATATCCACGGACAATTCGAATTTTAAATTGTCTGTCAGATACGATAAACTTAGAGAACAAAAGCTCACACACCAGTTCTCTTCTAAAGAGTTATCTTTACATCTACATAAATCCTGTCTTTAAAATAGGCTATTTAAAATCTACTTTCTATAATCCCCATTTAAAAGAAGTAATTCAATAATTAAAAAAACACTTTTAATGGTTGAGTATTTGCATTAAAGGTACGACTGACTATCTCGTAATTTTTCTGTCGGACAATAGCCATAGAGTTCATGTTACCAATCAAAGGCTATTCAATTCCCCTAACACCTAGGAAATCTACCCAGACGATTTGTAACAAATAAATAACAATAAGGAATTAAGATACCAGTAATATGAAAAAGAGACTCCTTTTTGGAATGCTGTTGGTATATCATTTCCCAAATTTATTGTTCAATGTTTTAATTTACTTAGATTATACAGTCTACAATGGTCGAATCTTCTGTTCAACTTGGTCAAAGTATCTAATCAAGTTGATTTAGTTTGGAGAGATTATCTGATATCTTAAAAAAAATGAAAAGTTTTCCTGAAATAATTTTTTAACTGTTCCATTCACATAGCCCATTATTATGGGGGTTGGGAGTGGGGTAGGGGTTAGGGAGGGTAGGTGGAGGGAGACACTTGTCATACTTTTACCTCATCAACAAATCTAACACAGAGTTTTTTTATGCTCAATAAAAACATTGGACTTTTGACAGATTCATAATGAAAACAATATTTAATCCAGGCATAACAACAGTTGATATGTAATCAAACAAGTTTGATACTTTTTTAATAGTACAGCATGACATATCAAAATTTAAAAAATGACAAAAATAAAGATACTAAAAATGTCAAACAAACCTTCTAAAAGAAACAATTTTGATTTGGTCATACTGCATCCCTTCATATGTCAGAATCCTACTGATACTATCTCTGACACACACATTGCATGAGACCTCCAAGAAAAAAAAATCAAACACTCCCATCCAAGACCTCCATTTTAATATTTCTCCTCAGAATAAAATGCTCCAATCTTTTTGAAAATGATTCAGTCTCAGAGCCATAAAAATCAATGATGTAGTTGACTCTAAAGAGCAGCATCTTTTATGCAATGATGGGCAGATTGATTGTTTCATTATCCAAGTACTTATGATGCAAATTGTAGTATGCTACCCTAGCCACTATTAAAACAGACCTTTCCAATATTCAGAACTGATTCATGATCATTAAAGATAAAATCCATGCAAGTTATTTCTGTAAATTCTTTTCTTAAGATTTTTATTGAAATAAAAGTAAATGATCTTTTAGTCCATTGTAATTGGCCTAAAATGCACCAAACATTGATTTGAAAATTTCTACAAAACAATCTGATCCCCTTTAAAAAATCAATTTCTCTAATCATGCCATGAGTTCAAGTAAAATGTTTCAATATAACTAGCAACATTAATGATGTACCCTAATGTGTTTGAATCTTCAGACAAGCTCTAAGGACAGTCAAATTATTAAGACTTTTTTCATCTTGCCAAATAAAGTATTTTATTGAGTCTTGGAATCTAGATTGATAAGAACATTCACAAATTTTTAAGTACCTATAGAGCTACAGTTCAGCCTCAGTAAAGTGGACTCCAATTATCTGGATGTTTCACCTTTCAATCAAATTTTAGGGGGACACAATTTACATTTGTAGAGACCTTGCAATTATTACAGGCAAATTTCAGCTACTGTAACACTTCATTATTTTGGGCAGCTATATAGCTTGAAAATACAAGCATCAAAGTTAACAAGGTTGAACTGAATACATGTACCACAAAAACATTTAAAACTCATAGACAATTATCAATATGTATAAAGTATCTGCATATTAATCGAATAAAAAATCTCAAAAACAGGGAACACTAAAGCACATAATCAATTTTATAGCATGTTAATGTTTTCCGATTAAAGTTTTTTCTATTGAATTTAAACCTTTTAGGATCAATGTATATATTATTAAACCTTGTGTTTTCCAATATTGGATAATGAATAATTTCCAGTTACAGAATGAATTTAATTCCCATAAGTCTTCCAAAATCAGAAGCAATGGATGTTTTTTACAGTAAAATCTGATTATAATAACTTCAAAAATAAGGAAGTTCATTTTGTCAATTAATTTGAAAATTTTATGCCTATGATTTTCTCATTTGAACAAAACATTTGAAAATTTTATAATTTTCAGTTTTGAAAAAGTGAAAATAATTTCATAACATAAATTTAATAGGATTAGCATCCTGTACCCTCGATTGGAATTTATGTCTGCAGTCTTATCAACTGGATCATTTCAAGCCTTTACAGCAAATTTACCTAAAGGTTAAAAGTTCTTCTACAGGTGCAGATTACAATGTAAATTTATATGTATTTTTTACATAACAAAAATGCAGAACAAGTAAATAATCCCCAAAATGAGGTGAGAATAGTATCTAAATTTTTTAAATTCATTTGACAGGAAAATCTTTAAGTATACATTCAAAAATTTACAGTCCCTGTATATGTGTAAAAGCAGTTATGCTATATTCATCTACGTAATGACTTTGTTTTCTAAAATTTTGCTGAAATCTTTCTTTTAATATTTTTACAATTACATGAGATTTGAAAATATTTGATTAAATATTTATGGTTCTTGACTGAACTGTACTCACTTTTTCTTCTGTTTGGGCTCTTTCTTTTCCCTTATCTTTGGCACTTCCTCTTCCTGTAGAACCTCTTCCTGTTTGACTGTTGGAGGAGGTTCCTGTTCGACCAGACTCATTTCTTTGAACACAATATTTTGGCGATTAATGACTTCCTCTTTGTGTTTTTTGTCCTCTTTCTTTCTTGTTTCTTCCACAGCTCGCTTCCTACAGTATAATAATTCATTAAATTAATTTTTTGATGAATTATTCATAATAATTTTTTAAATCACATCAAAACAGACATATATATAATAAATTATATTTTAACAACAATTTACTGTATTGAAAAGATAAAATGGTCCTAGAGAAACACATCAGCATTACAACTGACACATTTTATGCTAATTTTGATAAAGTGTTTGTATTTATAGAATCAAAACAATAGAAATAGAAATACATTGATTCCAACATTGGCCAGTTCTGCCTACCTTGCAGCCTCTTTCCGAAGCTGGTCATGTTTCATCAAGTTTACTTACAAAAATTTGCAGTGAAATATTATTTCTCATCATGTTAATATGCAATGTTATTATTACAATTAAAAAGTGCAAAACAAATGAAACATACAATACTAATACATTGTAATTCCATTGTAACATTTATTTTTTATTTTTTCATTTTATTTTTTTGGTTACATGTATTTCACATATGCAAAAATATATTGCAATTATATATCACTGCAGGAGGCAGTAATCTGCAAACTGATTGTTGAAAAAAAAACACTCTCAACATCTCAATGAAATTTGATATATCAATGTTAAAGTTGCATTACATGAAGAATGCCTCAAGAGCGGGTTATATCGTTTTCAGTAATGAAGTGCTTTGACATGACAATAAATATACAATTAAGAGGCAATCTAGTAGAAGAGAGATGTAACTTAAAGCAACTTACATAGACATGAGGTGCATGTATATAGCCACTTTTTGATTCAAAGATCCTATATGTTAACTAAGAGTAATCTCTGCTTCAAGACGAAAATATTTTTTGATATGGTACTGCAAAAACAAATCACGTAATTTAGCTTTATACTGTATACAAGTTTGTTTTTGACCTGTGTTATTTTCGGTCTTTTAGACTTGCACACAATTTTGCCCTGTTTAAATATCAATTTATATTCTGTCAATTCTGTAAAATAAAATTGTTTTTAACACTTTGATCATTTCTAATTCACCTACTAAGGTTGGGTGAACGAGGCAAAAATAAAACGGAGGCCAAAATGTCCCTGAGTGTATTGTGTATTATATATCTCAAACCTTATACATGAGCCCAAAATGCCTTGAGTCAATTAAAATAAAAAATAAAACCTGTAAAATGAAAAAAATTTAAATCAAAAGGTTTCAAAATTCCATAACACAAGCGTTTTCATATGGTGAATAATAAGTGTACAAATTTTTGCCTATTTAGGTTGGAATCCTTGCAATAGTTTGTCTGAAACCGATGGTGACTTTTTGACAAAAAAACACAAACAAAAATAAAAAACACCTGTAAAATTCATATATAATAATCCAATCAACATGTTTATATCGTTCGATGACACACCTATTTTCATATTGTACTTGTATGACAGTAATTTTCTATTCACGGCATTTTCCGTTTTCGATGTTGCACTGCGTACTTACGTAGTAAGCATACCCACCTAATACCGGAGCATCTGATGAAAAAATATATACATATATTCCTACGTGGTAAAACATCGGATTTATTCAAAAGTTTACTGTTTTGTTGCCATGACTGTCAAAAATACCATGTTTCAAAATGTGTGTGTGCTACTGCTATTTTAACGGTCGTCTTGGCGATTTTAAAACAAGTCGAAATCCTTGTGGTTTTTTTCATGCAGTGCACTTTTTTTTTTACTGTAATGTTGAACAAATCAATATTATTTATACGTTCACTATAAAATAATTAATATCAAATAGAAATACATTTTTCCAACATTTAAGTACGTTTAATTTGATGCCTACCTTGCAGCCTCTTTCCGGGAAAGCTGGTTTTGTTTCATCACAAAAAATTGACGTGTATCATTTCTAAAACTCTGCCAGTCCTGGATTGGATTTTATTTGAAGAATTTTCATTAAAAAGTCACAATAATAAATAAGGTATTTCATAGATCTACTATATACTTCAAAATTAGTCAAATAAGTCACTGTTTACCGTTTCCATGTGAAAGTGGGCTATATAGAAAAGCACCATTCAGATTCTTTGTCTGGCTGAATTTATAAGCAATTAAGTTGGATTTAAACGCATAGTTTATCACCAAGTGTTTATTCAGAAGCAAGATTTGCGATAACGAATGACTGAATACCTGGATACTGAGGGCAGCTAGATCCTGAATACCCGTAATAGACAGTGCCCCCTGCTCC
Organism: Saccostrea cuccullata; assembly: GCF_032062105.1. NCBI lineage: Eukaryota > Metazoa > Mollusca > Bivalvia > Ostreida > Ostreidae > Saccostrea > Saccostrea cuccullata. The sequence continues at coordinate 7,307 of NW_026918691.1, read as the reverse complement.
AGCATGTACTGTGCGACATCGTGGTGCTCTCCCATCAAAGCATAATCCAGGGGCGTGTACCTAAAATATAGTAGTTAGAATTTACATTAAACCACACACGTATGGTTTAATCTACTGCTCCTCAACATCTATATATTAAATACAATGAATTTGTTGAACAGAATCAGGGGTCCTAATCTTATTGCTACTCTATGTTATAAATACAGCCAAACCTCTTCATCTTAAACTCAATGGAATTGAGAGTAAACTTCAAGACGTCAAAAAAATTGAGATAACATTAAAATGCATATATATACAGTAGAAAAGTGGTTGGGGTTTCCAATTCACTCTGACATTATAACATTGTATTCAAGATAAACCAAAGTTTGAGTGTATATCTCACGCTACTATTTCTTTGACACTACATGTAGAATTTATCTATAATCACCATTTTTTGTTTTTTTTTAATTAAAACATTGCAAAAAATTTTCTTCTTTTTTTTTATTACAAAACAGTGTGATCTCCCCTTCTGAACTTTCATCAACAGAATCTTTCCCTCTTTTATATAATTTCATTGATCATGTTAGCAAAATAGTACTGTAAGCATATTACATATGGCTGCATTATGTATTCTTTTACAAGAAAGCACTTTTGGTGGAGAGTAACTTCCATTAGTTCAATGCTAAATGTCTTGAACATATACACAGGAATAGGAACATTAAGAAATCACTCAATCAAATCTACGCTAACTTGTTTGAAAATTAATTTCTGCCAAATATTGTACACACTTAAAATAATGTAATTACAATATAAGGAAAACAGATTATCAATAAAATAAATTTGAGTTTCAACAAGAGATTATGACTTAAGACAAAAGAGAAAGTCAAAGGAAATCTGTTTTGGAAATCTCACTTTTGGCAGAAAATTTTTTTGTATACATTTTGTAATTCATTACAAGAAAGAGCAATTGCAAGATACATCTCAGATGATAATTCCTATGCAACTAAAAACATTTTTACATTCTCAGAGCAATACTGAAAAAAAAATCTTAAACAGTCAATATCTGAAATTCAATTTCCACTTCACGTTTGTTGCAATTAAATTGAAAATTGTTCTGAATGCCAATTGTATACTTAACAAAAATTGTTGTCTGCAGTTTGTTGAAACCAGCTGCTCAGTATCAATGAAATTTTGGGTTAAATTAGTAAAGGCAAATAAGTTAAATACCATTATTTGTCCATGTTCAAATAGTATTTGCATAAACTCATGTAAGATGCTATTGAAATTACGTACACGTGCAGAATTTCAATTTGACATGTCAAAATTGGAACTATGCAAACAAGTAATCATTTATTGCATCAAGATAACTTGCAGTGAAATAATAACTGCTGCCAAATCTCTTTTCTAAACAAATATTTTTTTAAATTTTACAACAAAGTATTTGTCTATCAGCAAATCGAAAGAAAATGAAAGCTAGGCATTCAAAGCAGGTATATTGGATCACATTATTTTTAAAAAAGTAATTCAGGTCGAATAACATCTAGCATATGTAATTAAAATGATTTTTTTTGTATGACATGAATATCTACCTCATTGAGCTACATCAATATCAAGAAATTAGAGTAAATTAGGTCACAAGAAAGCTGAACATGAAAAATATTTTGTAACGGAGAGGAGAAAATGCAGCGGACCAGACCGGGATTCAAACCCGGGCCACCTGAATCTCCGGTCAGGTGCTGTACCAACTGAGCTATCTGGCCACCGGCGATCAAACCCAGCTGACCACCACAATTGAAATATTCCCAGCAAAAATAATATAATCAAATGTTACATGTAGTTTAAAGTCATTAGGAAAGTCCAAGGATTCTGATGAATGTGATAATAAGATGCTCTCATCAAGATGCACCTAGTAAGCATGAAGTTCTATGAATTACTTAACCATTATAAATAAAATGTTTTGAATACATTTTTTTTAAAAAAGTAAGCTCACAAGAAAGGTCAAGGCTGGAAGAAATGCTGTCACTATAATTAAAGGTGCATCTGTGAAGGAATTTTTATGAATTTGAAGAATACCTAATTGTAATTAAGAAAATGAATTAAATGCAAAAATAAGAAAGGTAAGGTCAAGGTCATAGAAAAGATCACTAGCTGTTACAAATTTTTTCACAGAGGAGAGGCAGATGATGGCTATCATGGCATACTTCATGCTGTGATTTTGGCATAAGTAGTTATACAATTGGTGAAAAATTCAAGAGTTATCTCTCTTGGTTTTACCAGGTACATATAAAGCTCATACAGCAGCCACAAGATAAAATAATCCTATAAAATTATAAGCATGCCATACTAGAACCCTAAAAATATGCGAAATCAATTGCTGAATAATTTCACAAAAATCCCTGCTTGCAAAATAAATTAACTCATATTTATTTTCTGGTGGTAGAATCTATTAATAGATTAGAACAGTTATTTGACCAGTTCAGAATAAGAAATAAACCAATTCGGTGGTGCTGTAAATATACCCGTACAAGGCATTATTTCTAAATCTCAGTTTTTTTTCTCAGTTCAATGACCTGTGGAATAAAATATTGTTTCATAAAAGTTCAGCCATTTCCCAAAAAATTTATTTAGCAAGTTAACATAGGTACTCATTTTACCAGCTACGAATAAGCCGACAAGTTCCGATTCAATTTGACCCTAAATCAAAAAAAATATCTGTCTCACACATTATCCACTGGCATGCCCAAGAAAATTTAAAATCATTGCTTACAAATAAGTTACATGTATTTGTGTTTCCGAAGGATAAAGAGAAACTAGAGGTACTGTGAGCACTGTGCTCACTTTAATGATTGCCCACGTCTCCTCTATGATTATCATAGCAAGTCCAAGTTTTGCTCTGAAAGACCTAAAATAAGTGTCAGATCAGTAAAATAATTGGTGCACAATGGAATTTTGAATAAAGAATCTGTGAAAGTATCATCAAATCCTATTCAGTGGTATAGGAGGAATTGCGGATAGGAGATGGGTATACCCTTCAATATAAGAAAGAATGACAGTATCCATGTTTTGCTAAAGGAGCCTAAATTATGTATCGATCAAAAAATAAATTAGAAGATGCATTTTGGCACTATTTATTATTTAACAAAGCTTCTGTAAAAGCCTCATCAAATTCTGTGAAAGTCTCATTAAATTTCATTCAGTGGTAGAATAGGATTTGGGAGAAGAAATGGGTCAAAGCGTGTAAGACGGGCTAACGTACAGCTAGACGGACAAAAGTAATGACGGATGGATGGACAAACATCCCATCAATATATATACCCTCTACCCCTTCTTTTCAAGATTGGGTGTAATAAGTCATGTTAACAATGAAGAAAACAACGAAAAATGAATACTTATTATAGTGTTTATAATGGGTATTCGGAACTAGTAAAAGGAAAACACAAAAATATTCCGATATCTTCCAGTGTTCTAAGTATATATTTAAGACAAACTTTTAGTATTTGTTAGAGTACATATCAAACTGACTTTTGATACCTGGAATGTTATGTGAAAATTTGACATTTCTACAGAGGTTTTTCTGCAGACTTACGCGTCGTGTTGATTCAGATTTGTTGCATTGTAAAAGTATGGCAACTGTTTCAAGTACGATAACAAAATCGAACTGACAGTGAAAAAATCAAACTTCACATAATTCAAACACATATCAATAGGCCTTCTTACCATAGGTATCAATTTATTTTTACACCTTGAATTTGTTAATTATCAGCTCTTCAATTAATAATTATTTGGAACTGGTCAAAATTCGGAACTGGCCAAAGGACTGTAGTAGTAGGAAGAAATTATTAATTACTCTTATGTATTATAAATTCTAAAATATGCTAACCAATGTCACATCGTATGTAAGCTGCATACTGTAGATTATTATATTTTTGTGACACCTTATTTTTGTGAGATAGCTATTGCGTATTTATAAGTGAGGCAACATTTTTGCTAGCTATATATGGTTTTGTTACACATAATCCTTACTATCATAAATATACAAGAAATTGTAATTTTCCTCAACAGACAAACTCGCGTAACTACGTGAAAAATTGAAGTTTTCATTAATAAAAAGTTTTTTACAGTAATAAGGTTAGAGTAGAAATATTGCCTATTATCAATCAAGCTCAGATTTCATATCAACTATGCACTTGAGTGATGGTTCAATGTGCCTGAGAAACTAACCTGTCCTCTGTCATCTCCATGTGGTTAGGAAAGGCTTGGTACTCAATCAGTAACTTAACAGCATCTAAATGTCCTTTACTACACCCCCAGTGTAAAGCTGTCATACCCTGAAATAGTCAAATATTATTTAATGTCTATCTAATTATCAACTTTTCATCTTCAAGTTATAAATTACTCACTTTCAATGAAATGTACAATTCATGTATGAAATGCTGAAATTTCGTAACTTCCTAAAGTTTAGTAGAACTATAAAGATATTTACATATATATATTTCATGTACATTAATTTGTATGAAACATTAAATTTTAAACCCTTAGGGTTTAATTTAATTATAATGAAATGAACATCCTGTCACTTGACTTACATCTCTGTCCCTGGCATTAACATCTGCCTTGTGTTCTATTAACACTGACATACAGTTCACAAAACCACCATACGCAGCGCACTGCAAAGGAGTCCGCCTGTAGGAGACAAGAAAGAGGAAAGCTCATATCATGCAGGCACATTCTTTTCCTCTAAATCAGTGGGATATTTAATCACTTTCAATTTAAAAAGACAGAACTGTACTGACAAAGTTCAATTTTGGTGAATTTCACTTAAATACTTTCTGTATCTATATTTGGTTGATTATAATTTTGGTTTGATACTTTTTCAGAGAAAGGTTTATTTAATTACAAGCTGATCATGTATGCTTTAGATCTACATATATGACGAGAATTTAACTTCAGAATCTCACTTTATGTTATCCTAAATTATAATTGAAATTATTGAAATAAATATACTATAAAGTGTCCTACAAAAAAAACAAAGTGTCTTTCCCAATGAAAAAAAAATGCTGTACACGTATGAGATTACTGTAAACCAACTTTTATTCCTGCATGAGAAATTTCAGCTACTTCGTGAAAGCCTCATCATCACGATTATTTCTCACCGCAAACCCGTCCTTAAAGTCTCTGTGTCTATTAACAACAGATCCAAAATAGACTTGGTAAATCGCGAAATAAAGTCATTGTGAATAAAAGTTGGTTTACAGTATGACTTATAAATCGACTGACCCTGAGTAATCTCTGATGTTAGGATCCACGCCATACTTAATGAGAGTCTGGCAAATGTAGGAATGCCCACCTAAAGCTGCCCTGTTATAGAGGAAACAAAACGAAATATTAACATGTCAGAAGAAAACTTCACCATTGTTTTTTTCTTCTTTTGTCACACTTATTTCTTCAAAGAATCATTGATGCAAGTACATGTAATTGCCATATGTCTGAAAATGCGTATCCTCAAGAGAATTTTTTTTTTCACGAACTTCGAGTTGTGTATTGAATAAAATTTTACCAATGAAGGGGTGACCTTCCATCAAAATCCAGAACATCGACTCTAGCACCATAATCAATCAATGACTGAACCACACTCGTGTGTCCCATCTCGCAAGCTCGGAACAAGGCAGTGTGCTTCAGGCGGTCCACAGCATCGATATGAGCTCCCTGGTCCAGTAGAAGCTTCACCGTCGAAGCATGGCCTGACAAACCAGCAGCATGAAGGGCTGAAACACCAAAGAAAGTGATGATTTAGTTAACTTCTACATCGAATGTCATTTGAAAATTTTAAAAAATTCATAAAATTACCAAATTCAATAAATTGTAAGAGAATGTCATTCATCAATCTTAAGTTTCAAGAAGATTTTAAAAATTACTCCTGCAATTAAAAATCATTAAAGGATCATCAGTTTCACACACATACGGTAGATTCCTAAATATACACGAGAATTATAGCACAAATTTGTGAAAAGCACCATTGACAAAATTAAAATTACCCATTTTTATTGCTATGGTGCTGATATATATGAAAAATCTGTTGAGCAACCATCTACTTGTGAATACCGTAATTGTTCTTGCTATTGTCTAAGAGCACTTTTGCAGTAAATGTGTACTAATCATCTCGAAATAAAAGGAATTTGCAGAAATTTTTTTCACTCAGATACACAACAGGATTAAATTTACCATACTGGTAAGTAATGGACACGCTTAGTTAAGTGGACTTACCTGATCCTTCGTGACTGTCTACCTGCTGTATGTCCACATTATGTTTGAGATAGACTCCGATGACCTCATCCGCACCCTTCCCAGCAGCCCATATAAATGCCGAGCGACCCTCAATGTCTGGCTCATCCACAACATTCTTACACGAAAGGAACACTTCAACTGTTTCCTATAGGAGAAAAGAAAATTAACGTCAAATCACATTTGTCATGTAAATAGATTTGTAGCATAATTAAGAGTTATTCCCCTTTGTTAAGATTGTCATACCACCCTAATTTGAATACATACATTATGTTTGCTCTGAAATTAATTTGAAAACCATATCAGAAAAAAATACTGTGCAATAGCAATCTAGTAAATAAAATCATTTTAAAATAAAAATGACTCAATCAGTAGATCATTTTTTTCTTGACTCACATAGTGATTATTCTGAGCAGCATAATGGAGTGGAGTGGCACCATTAGAATCTGATACAGAGTATTCAGCACCATTGTCCAGCAGCAGCGCAACCACAGCAGAATGGCCTATCAAATAAGAAATCATCTGTGATAAAATGTGCACTGCCTGTCTGCACCCTAAATATTGTATTGTATTGGTTTTTGACTATACTGAGAGAGTTTAAGCAAGTAATGCTTGTGCAGATCTAATTGGATTTTCAAAATTTAATCCATAGTGATAATTGAAACTTACCCAGTACAGCTGCCCAGTGTAATGGTGTCCTGAACATGTTATCTAGAGCAGACACATTACAGTTCTCCACTGACGTCTGAAAGAAATCAAAACAGGCATTGGGTATTACGGTACTAAATAGTGTGTCTCATGAAACCAATGTGTCCGGTTATCAAGACTAGAACTTAAAATTACTGACATTAAATTAAAATATTTACAGGCCCCCAGGGTCATAAAACTTTTGATCTCGGTCTCACTTTTCCACTATATTTTCCTTTGGTAAAAGTGAGACTGAGATCAAAAGTGAGCTCATCTGAGTTTTATTACCCCAGGGTCAGGTTTTCATTGAAATATTCAGTGAATACAAGTAAATGTTACCAGTGCTCTAACAATGGCCT